>NC_079193.1:123539759-123839759 GCF_029499605.1 Hyla sarda
TGCGCTGACTTATCTGTTGTCCTAAAGAGTAAGGACACCAGGCTCAAATGGAAGCTAAATATCCACGAGTTTGTGATTGCCTTCAGCAAATACAGGGAGGTGATATGCTCAGCCAGACCGGAGCGCAGAGAGGAGCTCGACCTGTATTTGCTGAGGGTTACTGAATACGCATACAAATACGGTGGTACCCATTTCTACGATTATCATAGAAGTTTCTCAGCCATGGCAGCGGCGGCCTTCAGCCAAGATGGGTACCTCACGGACTGGAGCATCGAAGATTCACAGATGTTCTGCAGCCGCTTCGCAAATATCAAATTCCCCGCATGTGCCGCCTGTCAATCAATCACGCATACTACGGCGTGGTGTGTAGGCCTGGCTCAACAGGGCGAGCAGGGCGCCGCCAGACCTTCCACTTCCACGGACAGTTTCAGCAGGTCCGCACCTTCCGTGGATAAGTTGGGCCCTCCAGTACACTATCTCGGAGGCTCACAAATTTGTAACAACTATAACATGTCTTTGTGCAACTTCAGCAATTGCAGGTTATTACACATCTGCTTCTGCTGCTTCAGGGCACATTCGGGCTCTGCATGTAGGCAGAAAGGGCCAGCATGACTAGGCGGGGTACGTACCCCAGTCCTGGCCGCTCTGCTCGCGGATCACCCGGACCCAGATTGGGTCCAGTGGTTGATCAATAGTTTTGACAGAGGCTTCCATGCCGGCATGGTCACACTGCCGCAGGCCACATTTGAATGTGACAATCTGCTGTCTGCCGTAAACGATCCCGCTGTTGTCACTGAATTAATAAATGCTGAGCTAATGAAAGGTTATATGATTGGCCCCTTGTTAAGTTTCTCCATTCAGGTCTTGGAGGGTCAGTCCGGTAGGGGTGGTAACAGGCAAGTTCAATGGGAAAAAGAGACTGATATTTGACTTGTCGGCTCCTCATGGGTCACTTGTCCCCAGTATCAACTCTCTCATTCCATCCGAGGAGTTTAGTATGCACTATTCTTCCATAGACCAGGCTATTCAGGTCATCTTGGCGCTCGGCCCAGGGACTTGGATGGCGAAGGCGGATATCACAGATGCCTTCAAGTTGCTGCAGTTGCACAGGGACCAGTGGCAATGGTTTGGGCTCAAATGGCAGGGTGCATATTATTTTGCTTCCAAGTTAACTTTCAGATGCAAGAGCAGCCCGTGGCTGTTTGACCAACTGGCCCAGGCATTGCACTGGCTGCTGGTTAATGTCTCTGGATGCAGCCAGGTCATCCATTATTTGGATGACTTTCTTCTGCTCAGTCGCCCGAGGGAAGAGCCAGACCAGTTGGTCAGATTGCTGAAACTGTTCACTGATATTGGGGCGCCAGTGTCTCCCAAGAAAACGGTCGGTCCAACTAAGTGTCTCACCTTTCTGGGAGTAATCCTAGATTCAGTCGCAATGTAAGTCAGCTTGCCCACTGACAAACTCAACCGTATCAGAGACACTATCCACAAGTACACGGTCTCCCAGGTCACGACCAAGGGCGAGTTGCAGAGCTTGCTGGGAATGCTGGCATTTGCTATGCGAGCAATTCCGCAGGGCAGAGCGTTCGTATCCAGAATATTGTCTTTGCTGCATGGTGTCCCTCAACAATACAGTAGGGTTTGGTTAGATTGCCAAGCCCTGGCTGACCTGAACATGTGGGATAGGTACATGGCACAATGGAATGGGACGGCTATGTTTGTCCCGCCAGCCTCCGAGTTGTCCCCCAAGATCTGCACTGATGCATCATCTTCCACCGGTTATGGTGCAGTGTGGGGCGGCAGGTGGACGGCGGGCCAATGGTCCAATCAGGTATTGGCTCTGGCAGGCTTCAGCAGCACTTCGGTACTTTTTGAGGTTTTCCCCATTGTAGCAGCTGCAGTGACATGGGGCGACAAGTGGTCAGGGCAGACGGTGGAGTTTCAGTGTGACAATCAGGCGACAGTTGCCATAGTCAACAAGGGCAGTTCCAGGCATGCTACTGTCATGTCTTTCATACGCAGGTTAGTCTGGGTGTCCTTACAACACAACTTCAATTTTGTAGCCAGACACATACCGGCGGTAGACAACACGGCCGCAGATGCTCTGTCCAGGGCTAATTTCCATCTCTTTTCACAGGTGGCTCCGCAAGCAGACGCAGTAGGAACACAACCCTCTTGCCTGGCACAATTAATCTTGGACTGAATTACTACACACAGGTGGCCCGGGAGTTAATGTCGGACGCTTTAGCCCCCAATACCAGAAAGGCCTATCATGCAGCACACGACACCTTTAGGTCATATCTGTCTCAACATAGCATCCCCTTTTCTTACGACACCACTATCATTCTATCTTTCATCGGTTTCTGCCACTCTTCTCTGCACCTGTCTCATAGCACTATTAAATCTTACCTTTCGGGCATTCAGCATTTCATTTCTTTATCCCACCCAGACAGGCTGTCTATCCTATCATCTCAGGCTGTCAAGGCTGCGCTCAGAGGGGTGCTGGCTCGTAGCTCCACAGCGCCACCTCTCAGGAAACCGATCAGCGGCGAGCTGTTCCGAGCCATGTCTGACGCATTAGCCAATAACCCGTTTGGCTTCGAGCGCAGTCTGATAATTAAATCTGCCATTTATCTAGCCTTCTATGGCTTCCTCCGGCCGGGTGAATTTTCATGTGTCAGGCGGGGAGCGACACATCCACAGAAGGCTCATTTAGGGTGGCAGGGTTCTTGGTTCGAAGTTTCACTGTCCGTCACAAAAACTTGCAGGTGGGGGGCGGTGGTTAAGTATTTTCCTTCAGGTAGCAACTGGTGCCCGGTGGCGGTGTTGGCACAACTGGTTGAGTTCCTCCATGATAAGCCTCCGGAGTCGCCACTGTTGCCTTTCGGTGGGGGTGCTCTTACCACTTCTCTTTTCACATCGCATGTCCGCACGCTGCTTGGCAATTTAGGACACAACCCCAGAGAGTTCTCAGGTCACTCATTCCGCATAGGAGCAGCATCGGCGGCCTCCAGGCACAAGGTGCCTGTACATGTCATCCAGAAGTTGGGGAGGTGGCGTTCTGATGCATATACCACTTATGTCCCAGATCCCTCAAGGGAAATGGCAGAGGCATTTCAATTTTTGGCATTATAAATAAATGATACTTAATTTACCCTAACTGGTGGTGTATTTTTGCCCTCTATAGGCGGACCCTCAACGCGGTTTTCAGGCACACCTCAACCGCTGTTCTATGTTATAAGTAGAGTTTTGTGTTAGGTCTTGGTAAATCTAGTTTCTTGCAGGTGGCCTTGGCAGGAGGTAACAGGTAAGCCCATGCACGGTTCAAAGTCCTGACCACAAGTGGGAAGCCTATCAGGCTGAATTTGTGGGAGGGGCTTTGGCTATTTAACATCCATCGGCCCCTCCCTCTGGACGTATGCTGGGTTGGCGAAACCCACCCTCCTCACCCTTTTCTTCATCACCATACATAAGGGAATGCCCTCTATAGGCGGACCCTCGACGCAGTTTTCAGGCACACCTCAACCGCTGTTCTATGTTATAAGTAGAGTTTTGTGTTAGGTCTTGGTAAATCTAGTTTCTTGCAGGTGGCCTTGGCAGGAGGTAACAGGTAAGCCCATGCACGGTTCAAAGTCCTGACCACAAATGTATTTATATTTTTTATACTTTTTATTCTTTTTGTCAAATTTTGTAGAATATATATTTCATTATTGTTTTTTTAAATCATTACACTGAACTTTATTTTAAGCAAGCCAGACACCCTTTTTTTTTTTGGGAAAATTACTAAATTTTATAATTTAGTAACTAAAAAACTAAAAATTACTAAATTATAACATTACAGTGACCCCTGACCTACGATGGCCCCGACATATGATGAAATCGACATACGATGGCCTCTCAGAGGCCATCGCATGTCGATGTCAGCATCGACATACGATGCTTTCGTATTAAGTGCTATCCAGCAGCGCCAAATGCTTAAGCTGCTGCCGGATAGCAGCTTAATGTTCCCCGTGTGGTGCGGTAAGTATTACTTACCCCTCCACGATGCTCCGGGGTGCCCTCCGGGTCCAGCGCTGGTCTTCCGGTGTCTTCTCGGCCCTCTCCGATGACGTCAATACGCTGCTGCGCACGTCATCCAATAGGAATGGCGTACGCAGCGGCGTAATGACGTCGCTACGCAGGCCCAGTAAGGCCTTGCGGAAGACAGAAGAGGACCGGAGAAGACAGAAGAGGATCGGAGAAGACAGCAGAGGAGCGGAGAGCCCAGCGGAGGCCGGGGTCACCATCGGGAGCGGCGGGGACACCATCTCGAGCGGCGGGGACAGGTGAGTACAGCTTCCTATACTTTACATTGCACGAATCCCTCAACATACGATGGATTCGACAAACGATGGCTCGTTTGGAACGAATTACCATCGTATGTTGAAGGACCACTGTATTTAGTTTCATAAATAAAAATGATCCATTTTGGGCATTTTTGAGGCTACGCTTACACAGCGGAATGTCCGTGCAGAATTCCACTGAGCACACAGCAGAATTTCCATGGCATATGTTTCCGCTCAGAATTGCATTGCCATCTCTGAGATATTTCTAATTTCAAAATTTAGCGTGCAACACAATTTTTTTCCCCGTGCGACACATTAGTAAATCAGGGAGAAAAATACACAGAGTAAATCAAAAAACACTAATCAGAGATAAACACTCCACTCTTAGTAAATGAGGGCTACTGTGTGCACTGTGAGAAGGTGAATGGCATGGTGGTTGATGGGCGATTTGTGTCACCAAGGCTCCTGGCTTTGGTGAAGTAGGTGCCAGTATTTATTCAGTGCCTGTGCTGTGATGCAGACTGACACTATGGCCGTAGTATGGCTGGAAGGCCAATCCGGGACGGCTCTTACTGGGAATGATCAAGTGTAGGGTGGGGATCATTTCCCACAATTCAGGCCGGCTTTTGTTGGCCTTAAAGCTAGGCTGCCTCACAAGCTGAAAGGGATTTGATAGTTGCAGCTCACAGTGCCAGAGAAAGCTGTGTGTGGAGTTCTTCCCTGTGGTTGCTCCAAGAGTGGAAGCTGCAGAACAGCCTAGCTGGGGGCCTCGAAAAGACTTGCTTGTTGCCGCATGGCATGGACTCAGGTGTGAACAAACACCTAAGAAATACAGGTGGACTTTTGTTATGTTTTCCTTTGTTCTACGTTTCAAAAACAATCACTGTCCCAAAGACTTCCATATAGCACATTAATGTTGAAAATATGTAAGCAATCTTTCTGTGACCAAATCCTGTATACTGAGACCAATATTAACCTGTTGGGGATGGAGGGCGTATGGATATGCCCTCGCATCCCGGTACTTAAGGACGGAGGGCGTACCTGTACGCCCTCCGTATTTCAGATCAACGCCACTCGTCGGGCGGTGATTGGACCGGGATGACTGCTGATATCTATCAGTAGGCATCCCGTGGCAATGCCTAGGGGGGTCCTGAGTCAATTCAGACCGGCAATTTGCGGCGATCCGGGCCAATCGGGTCACTGGTGACCCGATCGCCTGGAAAATAAGAATGATCGGAACTGTCAGAGATGACCACCAATGGCAGTTGGAAGCGGGGGGGGGGGGGTTAGATTTAATTTCCGAGCAGAGCGGGGGAAACGCGAGCGGCGAGGAAGGAAGCATGGCCAGCTTACCCGGACCGGCGTCGGCAGTGACATGGAGCAGCGGCAGCATTGTGGAGCGGCGGCATCGGCAGCAGCAGGAGGAGTGTGGCCAGAAAGTGCGGTGTGGAGGAGGCTGCAATGAAGATTGTGGTAAGTGATCTTAACTGTGGCCTTCTAAACGCTGCAAAACTACAACTCCCAGCATGCCCTGTGTAGTGGTCTATAAACTGTGGTCCTCCAGATGTTGCAAAACTACAACTTTCAGCATGCACTGACTGTCTGGGAATGCTGGGAGTTGTAGTTTTGCAACATCTGAAGTGGCACAATTTGGAAACCACTATACGGTGGTCTCCAAATTGTAGCCCTCCAGATGTTGCAAAACTACAATTCCCAGCATGCACAGACAGTCAGGGATGCTGGGTGTGTAGTTCTGCAATATCTGGCCCTTCAGATGTTGCAGAACTACAACTCCCAGCATGCCTGGACAGTCTGGGCATGCTTGAAGTTGTAGTTTTGCAACATCTGAAGGGCTACAGTTTGGAGATCACTACTTAGCGGTCTCCAAACTGTTCTTCCCCAGTTGTTGCATAACTACAACTCCTAGCATGCCCAGACTGTCCAGGTCCAGGTAGTTGTAATTCTGCAACATCTGAAGGGCCAGATATTGCAGAACTACACGCCCAGCATCCCTGACTGTCTGGGCATGCTGGGAATTGTAGTTTTGAAACAGCTGTAGGCATGCTGGTTGGGAAACACCGAGCAAGAGCATGTTTCCTAACTCAGTGATTCCAACCTGTGTGCCTCCAGCTGTTGCAAAACTACAACTCCCAGAATGCACTGACAATCAGTACGAACTGGGAGTTGTAGTTTTGCAACAGCTGGAGGCACACAGGTTGGAATCACTGAGCTAGATTCTGTTTTCTAACTCAGTGGTTCCCCACCAGTGTGCCTACAGCTGTTGGAAAACTACAACTACAACTTACTGTGAATGTACCCTAAAAACACAAAACTACACTAACAAATAATAAAAAGTAACACATTACATATACACCCCCTTACACGTCCCGTCCCCCCACCCAAATAAAAATGAAAAACATCTCATACAGCAGTTACATAGTAAAAATTCATAAGGTTGAAAAAAAGACCAGAGTCCATCAAGTTCAACCTATAACCCTAATGAGTCCCTACTGAGTTGATCCAGAGGAAGGCAAAAAAAAACTCACACTAGGGGAAAAATTCTTTCCCGACTCCAAATATGGCAGTCAGAATAAATCCCTGGACCAACGTTCTGTCCCTATTAGGCTAGGTTTCCACTTGTTTTTTTTTTTACAAAAACGCCAATAAAAACGCCCATTTTTTTTGTGAAAAAACGCTGCAGCCAGATGTTAGCTGCAAGTCAATAGTAAACTGCAAAATGCCAAATCCACTTGCCGTTTTTCAGTTTGGCGTTTTTTAAATCCTTTTGGAGTTTTTGGGCTCCTTGGCAGTTTTTAAAAAACGACCTCTTGTCGAGACTTTGGCGTTTTTTCGGGAAAATCTTGGCGTTTTTTCCCATAGAAGTCTATGGGAGTGAAAAAACGCCAAGAAAAACGCCATGTGGGTTTTGAATTTGGCGTTTTTTCAGGCGGTTTTTATTCTCTTTTTATACCTTTTTTATTAAAATTTAGTAGGGTACCCCCTAGGGATGACGTCATTAGGGGGCGGAGCTACATACGGCGATCCAGGCTCTGTTAACATTGTCCGTATTGGATAATGGGAACAGACCCTTCTGCCAGTGTCTACCCAGACAGGGAGACTCCAGCTGTTGCTAAACTACAACTCCCAGCATGCCCAGACAGCCAAAGGCTGTCTGGGCATGCTGGGAGTTGTAGTTTTGCACCAATTGGAGGCTCACTGTTTAGGTAGACATTGCATTATGGGCGCTCTCACCTGCAGAGAGCACAAAAAATGTCCTAACCTATTTTTTTTGTGGTTTTTTTCTTTCTTCTCGTTTCAGATCCGTGTATGCAGAAGATTACGACGGATTCGATGGATTACCACGGATGAACAGGATTTTTTAAATATTTTAATAAAATGGTTAACAAGGGCTGTGGGGGAGTGTTTTTTTTAAATAAAAATTTTTTCCAATGTGTTGTGTTTTCTTTTTTATTGAATATTCAGGCTTAGTTATGGAGGCTGTCTAATAGACAGAATCCATTACTAAGTCAGGGCTTAGCGTTAGCCCCAAAAACAGCTAGCGCTAACCCCCAATTATTACCCCTGTACCCAATGCCACAGGGGTGTCGGGAAGAGCCGGTACCAACAGGCCCGGAGCGTCAAAAGTGGCACTCCTGGGCCTAGGCGGTAACAGGCTGGCGTTATTTAGGCTGGGGAGGGCCAGTAACAATGGTCCTCGCCCACCTTGGTAACATCAGGCTGTTGCTGCTTGGTTGGTAGCTGGCTGATACTGAAAATAGGGGGAACCCTATGCGTTTTTTTTATTTTTTATTATTATTTATGAAAAAAAACGCATAGGGTTCCCCCTATTTTCAGTATCAGCCAGATACCAACAAAGCAGCAACAGCCTGACATTACCAGGGTGGGCGAGGACCATTGTTACTGGCCCTCCCCAGCCTAAATAACGCCAGCCTGTTACCGCCTAGGCCAAGGAGCGCCATTTTTGATGCTCCGGGCCTGTTGGTACCGGCTCTTCCTGGCACCCCTGTGGCGGTGGGTACCAGGGTAATAATTGGGGGTTAGCACCAGCTGTTTTTGGGGCTAACACTAAGCCCCGGCTTAGTCATGGATTCCGTCTATTAGATAGCCTCCATAACTAAGCCTGAATATTCAATTAAAAAAAGACACAACACATTGGAAAAAATATTTTATTTTAAAAAACACTCCACAGCCCTCGTTAACCATTTTATTAATAAAAATAAAAATAAAGTTCATCCGTCGTAATCCATCGAATCCGTCGTAATCCTCTGCATACACGGATCTTAAACGAGAAGAAAAAAACACAAAAAAAATAGGTTAGGAAATTTTTTGTGCTCTCTGCAGGGGAGAGTGCCCATAATGCAATGTCTACCTAAACAGTGAGCCTCCAATTGGTGCAAAACTACAACTCCCAGCATGCCCAGAAAGCCTTTGGCTGTCTGGGCATGCTGGGAGTTGTAGTTTAGCAACAGCTGGAGTCTCCCTGTCTGGGTAGACACTGGCAGAAGGGTCTGTTCCCATTATCCAAAACGGACAATGTGAACAGAGCTTCAGACTAGCCTGAATATGTATGTAGCTCCGCCCCTAATGACGTCATCACTAGGGGGCGGGGCTACACAGACCGGCGGTGACAGAAACGAGGGAGGTAAGTGGACCTCCTGTTCTGTATACACTATATACAGCTATCTATAGATAGCTGTATATTCTGTATACAGCCCAAAGGGCCTGTAGGAGCTGGGAGTCATGTCAGTTTGGTGACTGGATTCCCGGCTCCTGTATAGTATACACGGGTACACTATGCCCCCCTGTATACTATACTGCCGGGGAGGTGAGTAGTGATGCTGTACATCACACCTCATCTCCTTACACTCTGTGGACCGGGCGCTCAGCATCCGACACACAGAGTGGTACTGTCACGATTCGGCTGGCTGGAGGTGGATCCTCTGTGCCAGAGAGGGATTGGCGTGGACCGTGTCGGTGGACCGGTTCTAAGTTGCTACTGGTATTCAGCGGGATGGTCTTGCAGCGGCGGTAGCAACCAGGTCGTATCCACCGGCAACGGCTCAACCTCTCTGACTGCTGAGATAAGCGCGGTACAAGGGAGTAGACAAGAGCAAGGTCGGACGTAGCAGAAGGTCAGAGCAGGCAGCAAGGATCGTAGTCAGGGGCAACGGCAGGAGGTCTGGAACACACAAGGAAACGCTTTCACTGGCACAATGGCAACAAGATCCGCCGAGGGAGTGCAGGGGAAGTGAGGTATAAGTAGGGAAGTGCACAGGTGAAAGTACTGATTAAAACCTCATGCGCCAATCAGTGGCGCACCGGCCCTTTAAATCGCAAGGACCCGGCGCGCGCGCGCCCTAAGGAGCAGGGCCGCGCGCGCCGGGACAGCACAGATGGGGAACGGGTCTGGTAAGCGAGTCGGGATGCGCATCGCGAGCGGGCGCGTCCCGCATCGCAAATCGCATCCCGGCTGGGAGCATTATCGCAGCGCACCCGGTCGGCAGGTCTTACCGGGGCGCTGCGAATAAGAGAACGCTGTGAGCGCTCCGGGGAGGAGCAGGGACCCGGAGTGCTCAGCGTAACAGTACCCCCCCCCCCCCCCTTGGGTCTCCCCCTCTTTTTGGAACCTGAGAATTTGAGGATAAGTTTTTTGTCCAGGATGTTGTCCTCAGGTTCCCATGATCTCTCCTTCCCATGATTCTCCCAATCCACCCAAAAAAATTTTTTACCTCTGACCGTCTTGGATGCCAAGATTTCTTTCACCGAAAACACGTCAGAGGACCCGGAAACTGGAGTGGGAGAAACAACTTTGGGAGAGAAGCGGTTAAGGATGAGTGGTTTAAGGAGAGAGACATGAAAAGCATTAGGAATACGGAGAGAAGGAGGAAGAAGGAGTTTGTAGGAGACAGGGTTGATTTGGCATTTGACTTTAAAAGGACCAAGATAACGTGGTCCCAGTTTATAACTGGGGACACGAAAGCGGACATACTTGGCGGAGAGCCACACTTTGTCTCCACGAGAAAAGACAAGAGGAGTTCTTCTTTTTTTGTGAGCATGTTTCTTCATCGGGGATGAGGCCTGTAGGAGAGATTTTTGAGTCTCTTTCCAGATGGTGGAGAAGTCCTGAGTCACCTCATCAACAGCGGGCAAACCAGAAGGCATGGGAGTGGGGAGGGGGGGGGGAAGAGGGTGACGGCTGTACACCACAAAGAATGGGGATTTAGCGGAAGACTCAGAGACTTTGAAATTGTACGAGAATTCGGCCCATGGTAGGAGATCGGCCCAGTCATCCTGGTGGGAGGAAACAAAATGTCGCAAATAGTCACCAAGAACCTGATTAATTCTTTCCACTTGACAATTGGATTGGGGATGATAAGAAGATGAGAAGTTTAATTTGATTTTAAGCTGTTTACAGAGGGCCCTCCAGAATTTCGACACAAATTGAACGCCTCTATCCGAGACGATATGCGTCGGAAGCCCGTGAAGGCGAAAAATGTGCACAAAAAATTGTTTCGCCAACTGAGGCGCAGAAGGAAGACCTGGAAGAGGAATAAAATTTGCCATCTTAGAAAAACGATCAACGACCACCCAAATAACTGTGTTGCCATGGGATAAAGGTAAGTCTGTAATAAAGTCCATAGCAATCAGACCATGGTCGCTCAGGAACAGGCAGAGGATGGAGGAGACCGGCAGGCTTCTGGCGAGGAGTCTTGTCCCGGGCACAGACTGTACAAGCCCGAACAAAATCAGCAACATCTGTTTCCAGGGTAGGCCACCAATAAAAACGAGAGATGAGCTGGACGGATTTCTTGATGCCAGCATGGCTGGCGAGGTGGGAGGAGTGTCCCCACCTGAGAATCCTGAGGCGCTGGCGTGGAGGGACAAAGGTCTTTCCTGGAGGAGTTAGTCTGATGGAAGCTGGAGAAGCGGAGATCAGACAGTCAGGAGGAATAATGTGTTGCGGGGAGGCTTCCATTTCAGAGGCATCCGAGGAACGAGAGAGAGCGTCAGCCCTAATGTTCTTGTCAGCGGGGCGAAAATGAATCTCAAAGTTAAAACCGGCAAAGAACAATGACCACCTAGCCTGGCGAGGGTTCAGCCGTTGGGCAGACTGAAGATAAGAGAGATTCTTGTGATCGGTGTATATAATTACTTGGTATTTGGACCCCTCCAGCAGGTGCCTCCATTCCTCGAGAGCCAGTTTTATGGCCAGTAGTTCTCGATCCCCAATGGAGTAGTTTTTTTCCGCCGGAGAGAAGGTCCTAGAAAAGAAACCACAAGTAACAGCATGTCCGGAAGAATTTTTCTGTAGGAATACAGCTCCAGCTCCCACAGAGGAGGCGTCTACCTCCAGTGAAAAGGGTTTAGATGGATCAGATCTGGAGAGTACGGGAGCAGAAGAAAAGGTAGTTTTGAGACGGTTGAACGCCTCTTCCGCTTGAGGAGGCCAGGACTTAGGGTTGGCGTTTTTCTTGGTTAGGGCCACAATTGGGGCCACAATAGTGGAAAAATGTGGAATAAACTGTCTGTAGTAATTGGCAAACCCCAAGAAACGTTGGATAGCTCGGAATCCGGAGGGGCGTGGCCAATCCAATACGGCTGATAGTTTGTCCGGGTCCATTTGGAGTCCCTGGCCAGAGACTAAATATCCTAGGAAGGGAAGAGATTGACATTCAAAGAGACATTTTTCCATTTTGGCATATAACTGATTGTCCCGAAGTCTCTGAAGAACCATGCGGACATGCCGGTGGTGTTCTTCTAGGTTGGAAGAAAAAATCAAAATATCGTCCAGGTAGACCACAACACAGGTATATATAAGATCACGAAAAATTTCATTTAAAAAGTCCTGGAAGACGGCAGGGGCGTTGCAAAGCCCAAAAGGCATAACCAAATATTCAAAGTGTCCATCTCTGGTGTTAAATGCGGTCTTCCACTCGTCCCCCTCCCTGATGCGGATGAGATTATATGCACCTCTTAAATCCAATTTGGTAAAGATGTTGGCGCCACGTAGGCGGTCAAAGAGTTCCGAGATAAGAGGTAGGGGATAGCGGTTTTTTATAGTGATTTTATTAAGACCGCGGTAATCAATGCATGGTCGTAAGGAGCCGTCTTTTTTTGGAGACAAAGAAAAATCCAGCTCCAGCAGGGGAGGAAAACTTGCGGATAAATCCCCTTTTTAAATTTTCTTGGATTTACTCCGTCATAGCTTGTGTTTCCGGAGCAGACAGGGGATAGATTCTGCCCCGGGGTGGAGTAGTACCAGGGAGGAGATCAATAGGACAGTCATAAGGCCTGTGAGGAGGCAAAGTCTCTGCTTGTTTTTTGCAAAAAACATCAGCATAGTCCTGATAGGCCTTGGGGAGACCAGGTATCGGAGGAGCCATAGGGCTTTGACTGACAGGACTGGGAGCAGACATAAGACACTTTTTGTGGCCAGTATTACCCCAGTTCTTGATATCCCCAGTGGTCCAATCGAGGGTAGGGGAATGGCGTTGAAGCCAAGGTAGTCCAAGAAGAATTTCAGAGGTGCAGTTAGAGAGGACCAGAAATTCAATCTTTTAATGATGGGGTCCAATGCACATTAAGAGGGGTAACGCACAGTACAGTCCAATTTTTCACCATTAACAGAGGCGATGTAGAGGGGTCTGGCGAGACTGGTCACTGGGATGTTGAACCTGTTAACGAAAGAGGCCAAAATAAAATTTCCTGCAGATCCGGAATCCAAGAAGGCCACAGCTGAGAATGAGAAGGTAGAAGAAGAAATCCGCACAGGCACAGTAAGACGTGGAGAAGCAGAGTTCACACCTAGAGCTGTCTCACCTTTGTGCGGAGTCGGAGTGCGTCTTTCCTGACGTGGAGGTCGGATAGGACAATTCTTCAAGAAGTGTTCGGTACTGGCACAGTACAGGCATAGGTTCTCAATGCGGTGGCGTGTCCTCTCTTGAGGTGTCAGGCGAGACCGGTCTACTTGCATAGCCTCCACGGCGGAAGGCACAGGAACAGATTGCAGCGGACCAGAGAAGAGAGGAGCCAGGGAGAGAAACCGCCTCGTGCGAACAAAGTCCATATCCTGGCGGAGCTCCTGACGCCTTTCGGAAAAACGCATGTCAATGCGGGTGGCAAGATGAATAAGTTCATGCAGGTTAGCAGGGATTTCTGGTGCGGCCAGCACATCTTTGATGTTACTGGATAGGCCTTTTTTAAAGGTCGCGCAGAGGGCCTCGTTATTCCAGGACAATTCGGAGGCGAGAGTACGGAATTGGATGGCGTACTCGCCAACAGAAGAATTACCCTGGACCAGGTTCAGCAGGGCAGTCTCGGCAGAAGAGACTCGGGCAGGTTCCTCGAAGACACTTTGAATCTCCGTGAAGAAAGAGTGTACAGAGGCAGTGACAGGATCATTGCGGTCCCAGAGCGGTGTGGCCCATGACAGGGCTTTCCCAGACAGAAGGCTGACTACGAAAGCCACCTTTCACCTTTCAGTTGGAAACTGGTCCGACATCATCTCTAAATGCAGGGAACATTGTGAAAGAAAACCACGGCAAAATTTAGAGTCCCCATCAAATTTGTCCGGCAAAGACAATCGGAGGCTGGATGCGGCCACTCGCTGCAGAGGAGGTGCAGGAGCTGGCGGAGGAGATGATTGTTGAGGTTGTGGTAGTAGCTGCTGTAGCATCACGGTCAGTTGAGACAGCTGGTGGCCTTGTTGCGCTATCTGTTGCGACTGCTGGGCGACCACCGTGGTGAGGTCAGCGACAACTGGCAGCGGGACCTCAGCGGGATCCATGGCCGGATCTACTGTCACGATTCGGCTGGCTGGAGGTGGATCCTCTGTGCCAGAGAGGGATTGGCGTGGACCGTGTCGGTGGCCCGGTTCTAAGTTGCTACTGGTATTCACCAGAGCCCACCGCAAAGCGGGATGGTCTTGCAGCGGCGGTAGCAACCAGGTCGTATCCACCGGCAACGGCTCAACCTCTCTGACTGCTGAGATAAGCGCGGTACAAGGGAGTAGACAAGAGCAAGGTCGGACGTAGCAGAAGGTCAGGGCAGGCAGCAAGGATCGTAGTCAGGGGCAATGGCAGGAGGTCTGGAACACAGGCTAGGAACACACAAGGAAACGCTTTCACTGGCACAATGGCAACAAGATCCAGCGAGGGAGTGCAGGGGAAGTGAGGTATAAGTAGGGAAGTGCACAGGTGAAAGTACTGATTAAAACCTCATGCGCCAATCAGTGGCGCACCGGCCCTTTAAATCGCAAGGACCCGGCGCGCGTTCGCCCTAAGGAGCGGGGCTGCGCGCGACGGGACAGCACAGACGGGGAACGGGTCTGGTAAGCGAGTCGGGATGCGCATCACGAGCGGGCGCGTCCCGCATCACGAATCGCATCCCGGCTGGGAGCATTATCGCAGCGCACCCGGTCGGCAGGTCTGACCGGGGCGCTGCGAATAAGAGAATGCTGTGAGCGCTCCGGGGAGGAGCAGGGACCCGGAGCGCTCAGCGTAACAGGTACCCTGAAGACAGTGAGAAAACTGCCACAGGAGACAAATTTGGCTGTTTCCACACACCAGGGAAAACGCCAGAAAAAACGCCAGAAAAACTGCCAAAACTCAGGAAAAACCTCTGGCAGTTTTTCTGGCGTTTTTGCTGGCGTTTTTTTAGGTGTACAAAAAAAACAAGTGGAAACCTAGCCTCAATCTAGTATACATAGCCAGATATAATGTTATTCTCCAAAAATGCATCCAGACCCCTTTGGAACTCTTTTACAGAGTTCCCCATGACCACCTCCTCAGGCAGAGAATTCCACAGTCTCACTGATCTTATAGTAAAGAACCCCCGTCTGTGCTGGTGTAGAAACCTTATTTCCTCTAAATGTAGAGGATGCCCCCTTGTTATAGATACAGTCCCGGGTATAAATAGATCATGGGAGAGATCTCTGTACTGTCCCCTGATATATTTATACATAGTTATTAGGTCTCCCTTAAGCCTTCTTATTTCTAAGCTAAATAACCCCAATTCTGCTAATCTTTCTGGGTACTGTAGTCCTCCCATTCCCCATATTACTCTGGTTGTCCGTCCTTGAACCCTCTCCAGCTCCACTATAATTTTTCTTGTACATTGGTGCCCAGTACTGTACACAGTATTCTATGTGTGGTCTGACTGGTGATTTGTACAGTGGTAGAATTATTTCCTTGTCGTGGGCATCTATGCCCCTATTGATGCACCCCTGATTTTATTTGCCATGGCAGCAGCTGCCCGACACTGGTCACTACAGCTAAATTTAATTAAATTAACTAAGACTCCTAAATCCTTTTCCATGTCAGTCGTCCCAAGTGTGCTCCCATTTAATACATAATCCCAGCCCACATTTTTCTTCCCCATGTGCATCACCTTACATTTATCAGTGTTGAACCTCATCTGCCACTTCCCAGCCCAAACCTCCAACCTATCCAGATCCATTTGTAACAGTGCACTGTCCTCTTTAGTGTTTACCGCTTTACAGAGTTTAGTATCATCTGCAAAGATTGCTATTTTACTATTCAACCCCTCTACACCGTCATTAATAAATATATTAAATAGAACAGGACCCAAGACGGACCCCTGTGGTACCCTACTAGTAACAGTCACCCAATCAGAATAAGTACCATTAATAACCACCCTCTGTTTCTTATCATTGAGCCAGTTTCTTACCCAGTTGCACGCATTCTCCCCCAGCCCCTTCCTTCTCATTTTATGCACCAACCTTTTATGTGGCACCGTTTCAAATGCTTTGCAAAAATCCAGATATACGACATCCAGCGATTGCCACTGGTCCAGTCTGGAGCTCCCCTCCTCATAAAGCCATGCTGATATGGGGTCATACATTTATTTTTATTAAGATACTCCAGAATTGCATCCCTTAGAAAACCCTCAAACAATTTACATACAATGGAGGTTAAATTAACCGGTCTATAATTCCCGGGGTCACCTTTTGATCCCTTTTTAAATATTGGTACCATATTTGCCATGCACCAGTCTTGGGGAACAGTCCCTGAATATTAAAAATAGGGGTCTGTCTATCACATTACTTAATTCCTTTAGAACACGTGGGTGAATGCCATCTGGACCTGGTGATTTGTCTATTTTGAATTTTTGTAAGCGGCACTGTACTTCTTCCTGGGTTAGACAGGTGACCTGTACTAGGGAGTTTACCCTATCACACTGTATTTCATCTGGCATTTCATTTTCTTCGGTGAATACAGTGGAGAAGAATTTGTTTAATATATTTGCTTTTTCCTGATCCACATTTATAATTTCTTCCTCCATCATTTTTTAAAAGGGCCCACACTTTAATGTTTGATCTTTTTGCTATTTATATAGTTAAAGAACATTTTGGGGTTAGTTTTACTTTTTTTTTTACATATTTTACATTTTTCTCTATAGCTTTTTAATGCTTCTTCACTGCCGTCCTGTTTTAGTAGTTTAAATGCTTTATTTTTGTCATTCATAGCTCCCTTAACATTTTTGTTCATCTATATTGATTTTCTTTTATTTTAAGATACTTTTAAAAGTCTCCCATTTAGTGTCAGTATTCTTGTTTTTGAGGACATTATCCCATTTTATATTGTTAAGGGCTTCTCTGAGTTGATCGAACTTTGCCTTCCTAAAGTTCATTGTTTTTGTGGCCCCTCGAGAGATTCCCTTATTGAAGAACAAGTTATAATGTATTATATTATGATCACCATTTCCTAGGTATCCTTTTACTTGCACATTAGTTACTCTGTCAGGTCTGTTGGTTAATATTAAAGGGGTATTCCAGAAAAAAACCTTTTTTTTTATTTATCAACTGGCTCCAGAAAGTTAAACAGATTTGTAATTTACTTCTATTAAAAAATTCTTAATCCTTTCAATAATTATCAGCTGCTGAAGTTGAGTTGTTGTTTTCTGTCAGGCAACAGTGCTCTCTGCTGACATCTCTGCTTGTCTCAGGAACTGCACAGAGAAGAAGAGGTTTTCTGTGGGGATTTGCTTCTAAACTGGGCGGTTCCCGAGACAAGTGTCATCAGAGAGCACTTAGACAAAAAAGAACAACTCAACTTCATCAGCTCACAAGTACTGAAAGGATTAAGATTTTTTAATAGAAGTAATTTACAAATCTGTTTAACTTTCTGGAGCCAGTTGATAAATAAAAAAAAGTTTTTTCCTGGATAACCCCTTTAAGTCCAGTAGGGCGCCCCCTCTGGTTGGGCCCTGCACCATTTGGGACAGATAATTGTCTTTAGCTATAGTCAGAAACCTGTCTCCTTTATGAGCTTCACAGGACTCAGTCTCCCAATTTATATCAGTGTTTCCTAAATGGGACCTCCAGCTGTTGCAAAAAAACAACTCCCAGTATTGTTGGACAGCCATAGACTGTCCTGGCAGGCTGGGAGTCTTGCAACAGGTGGAGGCACCCTGTTTGGAAAACACTGCTGTAGGGTTTTGGTGGAGACAAGCCCCATCCTTGTATCCGGGTCCGCCCCTATTGCAAATTCCTCATTTAGGCCTCAAATGTGCATGGCGCTCTCTCACTTCAGAGTCCTGTCGTATTTCAAGGCAACAGTTTAGGGCCACATATGGGATATTTCCGTACTCCATACAAATTTTGGGGGGATTTTTCTCCTTTTACCCCTTATGAAAAGGTAAAGTTGGGGGCTACAACAGCATGTTAGTGTATAAAAATTTAAATTTTTACACTAACATGCTGGTATTGCCCCATACTTTTCATTTTCACAAGAGGTGGAAGGAGAAAAAGACTCCCAAATTCTTCCAAGTACGGAAATACCCCATATGTGAACGTAAAATGTTCTGCGGCGCACAACATGGCTCAGGAGTGAGAGTGCCATGTACATTTGAGGCCTAAATTGGTGATTTGCACAGGGGTGGCTGATCGTTACAGCAGTTCTGACATAATGCAAAAAGAAATCACACCCACATGTGACCCCATTTTGAAAACCACACCCCTCACAGAACGTAACAAGGGGTATAATGAGCCTTAGCAGCCCACAGGTCTTTGACAAATTTTCGTTAAAGTTGGACATGAAAATAAAAAATGTGTTTTATTTCCCCTGAAATGCAGGTGTTACCCCAAATTTTTCATTTTCACAAGGGGTAATGGGAAAAAAGCCTCCAAAAATGTATAACACCAATTTTTCTGAGTAAGAACATACCCCACATGTGGATGTAAAGTGCTCTGCGGGCGAACTACAATGCTCAGAAGAGGAGGGGCGCCATTGGGCTTTTTGAGAGAGAATTAGGCTGGAATTGAAGGCTATGTGTGTTTACAAAGCCTCCATGGTGCCAGACCAGTGGACCCCCTCCACATGTGACCCCATTTTGGAAACTGCACCCCTCATGGAATGTAACAAGGGGTGCCGTGAGCATTTACACCCCACAGTTGTCTGCCAGATTTTTTGAACACTGGTCGGTAAAAATGAAAAATGTAATTTGTCATTTGCACAGCCCCCTGTTCCAAAGATCTGTCAAATGCCAGTGGGGTGTAAATGCTCACTGCACCCCTTATTAAATTCTGTGATGGGTGTAGTTTCCAAAATGGGGTCACATGTGGGGGGGGGGGCACCATGCCACATGGCCCCTGACTTCCATTCCAACCAAATTCTCTTTCCAAATGCCCAATGGCGCTCCTTCTCTTCTGAGCACTGTAGTTCGCCTGCAAAACACTATACATCCACATATGGGGTATTTCCATATTCAGAAGAAATGGTGTTAAAAACTTTTGGGGGCTTTTTCTCCTATTACCCCTTATGATAATGAAAAATTTGGGGTAACACCAGCATTTTATTGAAAAAAAGAATAATTTTTTATGTCCCAATTTTACTAAAGTTTGTCAATCACTTGTGGGGTGTTAAGGCTCACTGTACCCCTTGTTACATTCCTTAAGGGGTGTAGTTTCCAAAATAGTACGCCATGTGTTTATTTTTCTTTTTTTTACTGTTCTGGCATCATGGGGGCTTCCTAAATGCGACATATCCCCAAAAAACATTTCAGCAAAATTCGCTCTCCAAAAGTCCAATGTCTCTCCTTCCCTTCTGAGCCCTCTAGTGCACCCGCATATCACTTTACATACACATATGAGGTATTTCCTTACTCGAGAGAAAATGATTTACAAGTTTTGGGGGGCCTTTTTACCATTTACCCTTTGTAAAAATGAAAAAAATGGGGCTACAATAACATTTTTTTTATTTAGATTTTTATTTTTCTGCTATTCCTGTGAAACACCTAAAGGGTTTACAAACTTTTTGAATGTCATTTTGAATACTTTTAGGGGTGCAGTTTTCATAATGGGGTCCATTATAGGGGATTTCCAACATGAAGACCCTCAAATTCACTTCTAAACTTAACTGGTCCCTGAAAAATTCAGATTTTGAAATTTTCTGGAAAAACTGGAAAATTGCTGCTATCCTTTGAAGCCCTCTCATGTCTTAAAAAAGTTATAACATGTCAACTTTATGATGCAAACATAAAGTAGACATATTGTATATGTGAATCAATATGTAATTTATTTGACATGTCCCTTTTTCTTACAAGCAGAGTGCTTCAAAGTTAGAAAAATGCAACATTTTCAAAATTTTCCTGAAATTTTTGAATTTTTCACCAAGAAGGATGCAAGTATCGATGTAAATTTGCAAAAAATGCTCCCGTCCTTAGGGTTATTATGGGCTCCGTCCCCAAGGGGTTAAAAATAATACTAGTATGCAAGGAGGAATATATCATACCTATTACCATCATACTGTTACTGACCAAAATCCTGTATACTGAGACCAAGGTTACCAATAATACCAGTATACAAGGAGGCATATTATCACCATACATATTACCATCATCATAGAGGTTGAGACAGGTATGATGGGAGGAAAGGTAGGTTATCTCCACCCACTCCACCCTGTCTATATGCTGCACACCTTGTTGACCTGATGTACTGATTACCTGGCTATCCATACGGTGGAGGTATCTATACCGACCAATATTACCAATAATATCAGTATACAAGGAGGAGTATTATCACCATACATATTACCATAATACTGTTACTAACCAAATCTTGTATACTGACCAACAATACCAAAATACAAGGAGGAATATGAACACAATACACATTACAACCATCATACCGTTACTGACCACATCCTCAGGGATGTGGAAATCCTATCGCCAGACGACCAGGACATGCAGCACTGGGTGCCAGGCAGGTGAATTTTGGTGACATTTAGCCCTGCTTGGGGCTAGCAGAGCCTTACCGGCAACTCCGCGGTGCTCAGGGTATATATGTAGATTGCCCTAAAACTTAACTTTTAATAGGAAATGATTAAAAAATTATTAGAAAATCATATGGTGCTCAATGTGAGTTAAAATTACATGTCACACATGCACAGCCTCATATATCAACAGGTCGACACACCAGTTTGAATTACTAGATATGGTAGGAAATGTGTGATAAATCCCACAATTTGAAGGCATATTTAGACATGAACTAAAACCATGAATATGTGCCCCCTCTACATGTTTCAGTGAATCATCACCATCATCAGGAGGTATATGGCTAGTGTTGCTCGCGAATATTCGCAATTCGAATATTATTCGCGAATATCGCATATTCGCGAATTCGCAAATTTCGCGAATATAGCGCTATATATTCGTAATTACGAATATTCGTTTTTTTTTTAGTTTTTTTTCTTCACAGTACACATCACAGTGATCACCCCTCTCTGCTTCCAGCTTGTGTGGTGTAAAGAAGGCTGTAATACTACTGTGTGAGACTGGTGTGCGAAAATTCGCATATGTGAAAATTTGCATATGCTAATGTTCGCATATACGAATTTTCGTGTATGTTAATTTTGTATATGCTAATTTTCACATATGTTAGTTTTCGCATACGCGAATTTTCGCATATGCGAAAATAAAACGAGATTATAACGAATATGCGAATATTCGCGAATATATGATGAATATTCGTCCATATATTCGCGAATATTCGCGAATTCGAATATGGCCTATGCCGCTCAACACTATATATGGCATACCTCCCAATGACGGTAATGATTCACCGAATCATGTAGAGGGGGCACATATTGGTAGATTTAGCTCATGTTTAAATATGCCTTTACATTGTTGGATTTATCACGCATTTCCCACCTTATCTAGTAATTGAAAGTGGCGTGTCCACCTGTTGATATATGAGGCTGGGCATGTGTGGCATGTAATTTTAACTCACGTTGAACACCATATCATTTTCAAATTATTTTTTAATAATTTCCTATTAAAAGTAAAGTTTTAGGGCAACCTACATATATAGGGATTTCTGTACCCCAGGCATTGCACTCTGGGATAATTGTGTTTTGTTTATGTGCGAATCATTGACTGCCTGTGGGGGTAATTGTGTGAGGGTATATGAGCAGGCTTCTGACTCAAGCCCGCTCCACACCCGCTACCCCCAGTTAATTTCAGTAGCTGGGGGCTGCCACTAATAGCCAGCATGTGGCAATCGTCGCTGTCGACTAATAACCCTTTAGATCGCCGCTGTCTAAGTTTACAGCGGCATCTAAAGGGACCTTTTAACCATCCCTGGTGGTCATTATTCATAAATTTTTGTCTCTTCTTATAGGGGTAAAATATGAGTATCAACAGGTGGACACGCCAGTAGAATAGAAGTAACTGTAGAAGAGCAAGATACATTTTAATATCTTGCTCTTCTACAGTTAGTGTTAGTGCTAAGGAGTCAATCCTGAGTTCCTGGTCAGGGGGACAGGGGGAGGGTGTGTTTTTTTTTTGTATTCCCCCCCCCCCCTTTTGGTATGTATTCCTGGATTATTGTGATGGGTGTTTTTTTTTTTTTTTTTTGGGGGGGGGGGGGGGGGGGAGGGGGTTGTGATGCACTTCAGCAGTTGGTTTATTTGGTATAAAGGACCTATGGTGGACCCTATGCCTAATTTGTGTGTTTTTTCCCCCCACTAAGACAGATGTCATTATCTATAGTTAGCTGGAATGTCAGAGGTATGCCAGGTGGTAACAAGCAAAATAGTATTTTTCACTACCTACTTAGATTTCAGCCAGCAAGATTTTGCTTGCAAGAGACACATGTAACCCAGGATCGTCTGCATTTCTTCCAGAACGCATGGACAAAGGTGGCTTACTATGCTACATATAGCAATAACTCAAGGGGGGGTGAGCATTTTGGTCCATTGTAATGTTCCTTTTAAGTTTCTTGCTAAGCATGCAGACCACCAGTGTCTCTTATGTACCTTACATAAAGTTTGGCCCTGGAAGTACTGTATGTGTCACCAAGGTTCCTGGCCTTGGGGAGGCAAGAGACGGTAATTTTAAGTATCTGTGCTGCGGTGCAGCTAGATACTGTACCCATAGCATGGCTGAAAGGCCGATCCGGGACTGCTCTTGCTGGGAATGACCAAGAGCAGGGTGGGCTTTCTGCTGTCTTTAAAGCTAGGCTGCCTCACCAGGTGGATTGTAGTGGAGAGAGATTGGAATGGGGGATTGTCTTTTGGGAAGTTACACAGCCAGGAGAAGCTGTGTGAGGAGCTCTGTCCTGGATACCAGGAAAAGCCGTTGATGTGCCACGTGGCACAAACCCCGGGTGTGAATAAACACCAAAGGAAGCTAAGTTGGACTTTTATTATGCTGTTTCTCTTTCCTGAGTTAAACACTGTGTTTGCTGTTCATTGGAGTGTGAATAAAACACTGGACTTTGCTTTAAAACGCTGTCTCCGTACCTCAATACTGCTAACTGCACCTCACTGCAAGAGCGAGTCATCACTATATATATATTTCCCCACCTTATACTCCACTGATTAATTATCCGTGAGGTGTTTGCGGTTGCCCTACTGTACCCAGAAATACCAATATTGATGGTTGGAGATTTTAACAATGTGGTAAATTTGAGCTTGGATACGTTCTCCCCTGGTCAAGTAACTGGGCAATCTAAATCTATGCATTTTGGAATTTTGATGGAGGAGTCCGGATTAACTGCTTTACGGAGACTTAGATATCCGCAAGCAAGGTGTTTCTTTTGTTATTCACCTACTTTTACTTCCCTGTCTCAAATTGGAATGGGAATACCCTGCTACTTCCTTTTATATTATAGGAAGTCGCATATAATACTAGATTTCTGTCAGACCATTCCCCATTATATATACATTTCTCTTGTTAATTTGTTGAGCCTAAAATTTGTTTGTGGAAGATAAATCCCTATTGGCTATCTATATTAGGGGAGGAAGCTGATTTCCAAGCTCCAATTTCAGATTTTTTTTTCTATATAATGAGACTAGCACATCCAAGTTTGTAGGGGGAGCAGCAGTAGCCAGTATGTCACGGCTTCCTGCACACTTGCAGGTTCTGCTCAGCGCCGGGACTTACCTTTTGAGCGGCACGATCGCACCTCTTGTTGGAGCTCAAAGTATGTGAGGGGCAATACTCACCCGTTGACCACCCCCAGTTTGTGCGCAGGGAACAAACGCGTGTATGTATGTATATATATATACATATATATATATATATATATATATATATATATATAGTTTGTGTTAGTGAACACAGAGGGGTCACACAGTGTATTGGTTTCTATATATACAGTATATATATATATATATATATATATATATATATATATATATGTGTGTACAGTCAGTTTTGGAGGCAGAGCCAGGCGTCAGTGTCACGCCGGCACATGGCCCCGCCTCCAAAACTCACTAGACACATAGGGCTGCTGCCGGAAAGCCCTGTGTGTATACTGAGCAAGGAATATGCAGCATATTTCCCGCTGCTGCAGTAAATTTTGCGCAGAGTGAAATATGCTGCATATACACCAGGTGGGAATGCACCCTTAAGCAATATCCTATCAATTGTTACTGATTAAAGGGGTACTCTGGTGGAAAACTTTTTTTTTTTTAAGTAACTGGTGCCAGAAAGTTAAACAGATTTGTAAATTACTTCTATTAAAAAATTTGTAATCCTTCCAGTACTTATTAGCTGCTGAATACTACAGAGGAATTTTTTTATTTTTGGAACACAGAGCTCTCTGCTGAATCACGAGCACAGTGCTCTCTGCTGACATTTGTCCATTTTAAGAATTGTTCAGAGTAGGAAAAAATCCCTATAGCAAACATATGCTGCTCTGGATAGTTCCTAAAATGGACAAAGATGTCAGCAGAGAGCACTGTGTTCAGTGCTCTGTAGTATTCAGCAGCTAATAAGTACTGGAAGGATTAAGATTTTTTAATAGAAGTTATTTACAAATCTATTTAACTTTCTGGCACCAGTTGATTAAAAAAAAAAGTTTTACACTGAAGTACCCCTTTAACCCCTTCAGGTCCGAGCCAACTTTCACTGTAGGACCCGGCCATTTTTTGCACGTCTGACCACTGTCACTTTAAGCATTAATAACTCTGGGATGCTTTTAGCTTTCATTCTGATTCCGAGATCGTTTTTTCTTGACATTCTACTTTATGTTAGTGGTAAAATTTTGTCGATACTTGCATCATTTCTTGGTGAAAAATTCCAAAATTTTATGAAAAAATTGAAAATATTGAATTTTTTTTTAACTTTGAAGCTCTCTGCTTATAAGGAAAATGGATATTCCAAATAAATTATACATTGATTCACATATACAATATGTCTACTTTATATTTGCATCATAAAGTTGACATGTTTTTATTTTTGGATGACATCAGAGGGCTTCAAAGTATAGCAGCAATTTTCCAATTTTTCACTAAATTTTCATAATCGACATTTTTTCAGGGACCAGTTCAGTTTTGAAGTGGATTTGAAGGGCCTTCTTATTAGAAATACCCCATAAATGACCCCATTATAAAAACTGCACCCCTCAAAGTATTCAAAATGACAATGAAATGGTTTGTTAACCCTTTAGGTGTTTCACAGGAATAGCAGCAAATTGAAGGAGAAAATTCTAAATCTTAATTTTTTACACTGGCATGTTCTTGCAGACCCAGTTTTTGAATTTTTGCAAGTGGTATTAGGAGAAAAAGCCCCACAAAATGTGTAACCAAATTTCTCTCGAGTAAGGAAATACCTCATATGTGTATGTATGTTCGGCGGGCGCAGTAGAGGGCTCAGAAGGGAAGGAGAGACAATGGGATTTTGGAGAGTGAATTTTGCTGAAATGGTTTTTGGGGGGCATGTCGCATTTAGGAAGCCCCTATCTTGCCAGAACAGCAGGAAACCCCCCACATGGCATACCATTTTGGAAACTACACCCCTCAAGGCACGTAACAAGGGGTACAGTGAGCCTTAACACCCCCCAGGTGTTTGACGACTTTGCGTTAAAGTTGGAAGTGTAAAGGAAAAACCAAAGTGCAGTTTTTTCCCCCAAATTTACAATTTTTACAAAAGGTAATGTGAGAAAATGCCCCCCCAAAATTTGTAACCCCATCTCTTCCGAGTATGGAAATACCCCATAGGCGTGTGCACGGGGTGTGCCGGGTGTGCCTGGGCACACCCTAATCAAGCCGAGGCTCCCGTCAAATTCGGGATATCCAGGGAGCGTAGGAATTAGGGGGACACATCCCCCCAGAAAATCATGCAGGGGGACAGATCATGGGGTAATCCTCCCCAGTTCTGCCTGCAGAATATCCTGCATTATATGCTCCCTGGGTCTATTTAACCCAGGGAGGCATTTATAGCTGTTCACTCACGGCCGGAGCTTCTGAACTGTGTGCGCACACAGTTCAGAGAAGGCCATGACCCCTTCCCAGACGCAGGCGCTGATGACGTCAATCATCAGCGCCTGCACTGTGGAGAAGAGAGAACGCGGCCCGGCTCTTCAGGAGATCGCTGCGTGGGACTAGGTGAGTTTTTTTTGTTATTTTCTTTGGTACTTTGGGATGGGGAATCGTGTGGGGTGGTGACCCGGGGGGGGGGGGCTTTTAGTCACAAAACACAGTGTTACTTCACACTTACTCTACTGCAGTTTTTCCCAACCAGGGTGCCTCCAGATGTTGCAAAACTACAACTCCCAGCATGCCCGGACAGCCTTTGGCTGTCCCGGCATGCTGGGAGTTGTAGTTTTGCAACACCTGGAGGCACCCTGGTTGGGAAACACTGCTCTACTGGACCCTTTTCACATAGACACGCTATTATGCAGTTACTTCTATGAATTTTTATTACTGCTCTTTATTTTGCAGTCCAATTATATGTGAGTTAATGTCCTTCGTATGTTTAGTTCACAAATAGAGCAACTGATAGAGTCATTTCATACAATCATAGATGCATAGCCTCTAGAGCAGTGGTCTCCAATCTTCGGACCTTCAGATGTTGCAAAACTACAACTCCTAGCATGCCCGGACAGCCAACAGCTGTCAGGGCATGCTGGGAGTTGTAGTTTTGCAACATCTGGAGGTCCGTAGGTTGAAGACCACTGCTCTAGTGTTATTCAAAGTGCATATATAATTAGGTGTTACTGTTTTTTTTGTGTGTAAACTGCGCATTCATAAACATAAGATGCATAACTTTGCCTTGATGTCAGGACCCTTCTTGTATAATTGCACAAAGTCCTGTGTATTACATTGGGTCCCTATATTAGCACCAGGTTATGTATTCACTGTTCACTTTATTGCAAATGTCCCAACACTGCGCTATTGCACTAGTGCCCGTCACTCCATTTCCTAATCCACATATGTACACAGCTTCCTTTGTTATGCATTGGCTGCAGATTGTATAACACTATGCCATTGCCCTTCGCTGTTTCCTAGTGGTAGCTGGTTTCAAGTATTTGGGCTCCGTTCACATTGCCATAGGTGATCCTACATGCTTTAATTAATCAGGGATCACGTTATAGCGTGTATTCTTCTAGTATCGCTTCATGGGCCACCAGTGACGGGCACTAATGCAATAGCGCAGTGTTGGGACATTTGCAATAAAGTGAACAGTGAATACATTACCTGGTGCTAATATAGGGACCCGATGTAATACACAGGACTTTGTGCAACTATACAAGCGTCCTGACATCAAGGCAAAGTTATGCATCTTATGTTTATGAATGCTCAGTTTACACAAAATGTGAAACAGTAACACCTAATTATATATGCACTTTGAATAACACTAGAGGCTCTGCATCTATGATTGTATGAAGTGACTCTATCAGTTGCTCTATTTGTGAACTAAACATACAAAGTGTGAAGTAACACTGTGTATTGTGATCTGACTTTGCCTACATGCTATCTACCTAGCTATCAATCCACCTAGCTACCAACTGGCCTAGCTAGCTAAAAAACAACCTACATACCTTATAGGCACTGATTTGAATAGGGACCTTCCATATGATAAAATATACCTTTTATTAAGTTCCATTTAACCCCTTAACGATGAAGGACGTAAATGTACGTCCTGATGACGTGGTACTTGACGCACCAGGACGTACATTTACGTCCTAAGCATAACCACGGGCATCGGAGCGATGCCCGGATCATGTGCGGCAGGTCCCGGCTGTTGATCGCAGCCAGGGACCCGCCGGTAATGGCGGACATATACACGGCGTGAGTTTGTGCTTTAGGGTGCACACCCTAATGCAATAGGCTGCGCACGCCTATGAAATACCCCATGTGTGGATGTCAAGTGCATTGCGGGCGAACTACAATGCTCAGAAGAGAACGAGTCACATTTGGCTTTTGTAAAGCAAATTTTTCTGAAATGGTTTTTGGTGGGCATGTCGTATTTAGGAAGCCCCTGTGGTGCCAGCACAGCAAAAAAAATAAAAATAAACACATGGCATACTATTTTGGAAACTACACCCCTCAAGGAACATAACAAGGGGTATATAGTGAGACTTAACACCTCACAGGTGTTTCCCGACTTTTTGTTAAAGTTGGATGTGTAAATGAGAAGAAAAAAAAACATTTTTCACAAAAATGCTGGTTTTCCCCCAAATTTAACATTTTTTACAAGGAGTAATAGGAGAAAATGACCACTAAAATTTGTAACCCCATTTCTTCTGAGTATGGAAATACCCCATGAGTGGACGTCAAGTGCTCTGCTGGCACACTACAATGCTCAGAAGAGAAGGAGTGCCACTGAGCTTTTGAAGAGTGAATTTGTTTGGAATGGAAGTCAGGGGCCATGTGCGTTTATAAAGTTTACAAAATTACATTTTCCATTTTCACGGACCACTGTTCCAAAAATCTGCCAGACACCTGTGGCGTGTAAATGCTCACTGTACCCCTTATTACATTACATGTGGGGTATAGTTTCCAAAATGGGGTCATGTGTGTGTGGGGGGGGGTCCATTGTTCTGGCACTATGGGGGCTTTGTAAACACACGTGGCCTTCAATTCCGGACAAATTTTCTCTTCAAAATCCCAATGGCGCTCCTTCTCTTCTGAGCATTGTAGTGTGCCAGCAGAGCACTTTACATCCACATATGGGGTATGTTCTTACTCAGAAGAAATGGGGTTACAAATTTTGGGGGTCTTTTTCCCTATTTTCCCTTGTGAAAATGAAAAATGTAGAGTAACACCAGCATTTTAGTGAAAATTTTTTTTTTCATTTTCCCATCCAACTTTAACCTCTTTAACCTCTTCCCATCCAACTTTAACCTCTTCTGTTTCCTTAAGAGTCCTTAAGGATGCAGGGCGTATCCATACGCCCGTGGGAAATCCGGTCCCCACCGCTAGCCGGTTGGGGACCGGAGCCGGATGCCTGCTGAAATCGTTCAGCAGGCATCGCGGCATATCACCCAGGGGGTCATGATGACCCCCCATGTCGGCGATGGCCTCAGATCGCTGGACAATTCTGCACAGCGATCTGCGGCGGATTCCGGGTCAATCGGGTCTCCAGTGACCCGGTGACCCTGAATTACAGGCTGTTCGGTTCCATCTCTGACGGCCCCGAACAACCATAGCCACAGGGGTGAGGTGGCACTGGTGGCACCTCACGATCGCCCTGAATCAGGGCACCTGCTGCGGGTGTCACTCCCGCAACCCACTCCGCCCCTCTTCCAGAGGATGTGAGCAGGTGTGGGAAGTGGACCCCGGCAGCTGGGGACCCAACCCCCGGCGTCCCTGTGGGGATCGTGGCCCCAGGAGTGGCGGCGGCGGCGCGAGGGACTGACCTGAAGCGGCGGCTTGCAGCAGTAGGTGGTGAGTGAGAGCCTCCTGCATTAGCAACAGCTCCCAGCATGCAAAAAGGGCATGCTGGGAGCTGTAGTTATGCAACAGCAGGAGGCAGACCACCACAACTCCCAGCATTCCCTTATAGGCATGCTGGGACTTATAGTTTTGCAATAGCTGGAGGCACATTTTTTCTATGGAAAAGTGTACCTTCAGCTGTTGTATAGCTACAACTCCCAGCTTGCACAAACAGCCAAAGTGCATGCTGGGAGTTGTAGTGGTGCATCTGCTGGTTGCATAACTACAACTCCCAGCATGCCCATTGGAAGTTGGTGACTGCTGAGAGTTGTAGTTTTGCATCAGCTGAAGGCACACTGGTTGTGAAACTCAGTTTTTTTTTACCCAACTCAGTGTTTCACGACCGGTGTGCCTCCAGCTGTTGCAAACTAGAACTACAGTTAGGTCACAAACTCATTGATACATAACCAGTGTGCCTACAGCTGTTGCAAAACTAAAACTCTCAGCATGTACAGTCTGTCAGGGCATGCTGGGAGTTGTAGTTTTGCAACAGCTGCATGTTCCCCCCCCCCCCCCCCAATGTGAATGTACAGGGTACACTCACATGAGCGGAGGTTTACAGTAAGTATCCGGCTGCAAGTTTGAGCTACGGCAAATTTTCTGCCGCAGCTCAAACTGCCAGCAGGAAACTACTGTGAACCCCTGCCCGTGCGACTGTACCCTAAAAACACTACACTACACTATACTAAAATAAAAAGTAAAAAACACTACATATACACATACCCCTACACAGCCCCCCTCCCCTCCCCAATAAAAAGGAAAAATGTCTGGTACGCCACTGGAGCCTCCAGCTGTTGCAAAACAACTACTCCCAGTATTACCAGACAGCCACTGACTGTCCAGGCATGCTGGGAGTTTTATAACAGCTGGAGGCACCCTGTTTGGGAATCACTGGCATAGAATACTCTTATGTCCACCCCTATGCAAGTCCCTAATTTAGGCCTCAAATGCACATGGCGCTCTCACTTTGGAGCCCTGTCGTATTTCAAGGCAACAAATTAGGGTCACATATGGGGTATCGCCGTACTCGAAAGAAATTGTGTTACAAATTTTGGGGGGTATTTTCTGCTTTTACCCTTTTTAAAAATGTAAAATTTTGGGGAAACCAAGCATTTTAGGTAAAAAATTTTTTATTTTTTTTTACATATGCAAAAGTCGTGAAACCCCTGTGGGGTATTAAGGTTCACTTTACCCCTTGTTATGTTCCCCCGAGGGGTCTAGTTTCCAAAATGGTATGCCAAGTGGTTTTTTTTTTTTTTTTTTTTTGCTGTTCTGGCACCATAGGGGCTTCCTAAAGGTGACATGCCCCCCGAAAACCATTTGTCACTCCTTCCCTTCTGAGCCCTCTACTGCGCCCGCCGAACACTTTACATGGACATATGAGGTATGTCCTTACTCGAGAAAAATTGGGTTTCAAATAAAGTAAAACATTTTTCCTTTTTAACCCTTACAAAAATTGGGTCTACAAGAACATGCGAGTGTAAAAAATTAAGATTGTGAATTTTCTCCTTCACTTTGCTTCTATTCCTGTGAAACACCTAAAGGGTTAAAATGTTGACTGAATGTCATTTTGAATACTTTGGGGGGTGCAGTTTTTATAATGGGGTAATTTGTGGGGTATTTCTAATATGAAGACCCTTCAAATCCACTTCAAAACTGAACTAGTCACTGAAAAATAGTGAGTTTGAAAATTTTGTAAAAAATGTGAAAATTGCTGCTGGACTTTGAAGCCCTATGGTGTCTTCCAAAAGTAAAAACTCATAAATGTTATGATGCAAACATAAAGAAGACATATTGTATATGTGAACAAAAAAAAATGTATTTTGAATATCTATTTTCCTTACAAGCAGAGAGCTTCAAAGTTAGAAAAATGCAAAATTTTCAATTTTTTTCAGCAAATTTGGGGATTTTTCACCAAGAAAGGATGCAAGTTACAAACATTTTTTACCATTATGTTAAAGTAGAATATGTCACGAAAAAATAATCTCTGAATCAGAATGATAACTAAAAGCATCCCAGAGTTATTAATGTTTAAAGTGACAGTGATCAGAATTGCAAAACATGGCCGAGTCCTTAAGGAGAAAAAGGGCTAAGTCCTTATGGGGTTAAAGGAAATTAGTCAAACACCTGTGGGGTGTTAAGGCTCACTATACCCCTTATTACGTTCCGTGAAGGGTGTAGTTTCCAAAATGGAGTCACATGTGGGTATTTATTTTTTTGTGTTTATGTAAGAAGCGCTGTAAAATCAGCCACCCTTGTGCAAATCACCAATTTAGGCCTCAAATTTGCATAGTGCGCTCTCACTCCTGAGCCTTGTGCGCCCGCAAAGCACTTTACAACCACATATGGGATATTCCCGTACTCAGGATAAATTGCGTTACAATTTTTGGTTTTTTTTTTTCCTTTTACCGCTTGTGAAAATAAAAAGTATGGGGCAACACCAGCATGTTAGTGTAAATTTTTTAAATTTTTTTACACTAACAGGCCAGTGTAGCCCCCAACTTTTCCTTTTCATAAGAGGTAAAAGGAGAAAAAAAAAATTTGTAGTGCAATTTCTCCTGAGTACGGAAATACCCCATATGTGGCTGTTTCCTTGAAATACGACAGGGCTCTGAAGTGAGAGAGCGCTATGCGCATTTGAGGACTAAATTAGGGATTGCATAGAGGTGGATATAGGGGTATTCTACACCAGTGATTTCCAAACAGGGTACCTTCAGCTGTTGTTAAACTCCCAGCATGCCTGGACAGTCAGTGGCTGTCCGGAAATCCTGGGAGTTGTTGTTTTACAACAGCTGGAGGCTCCGTTTTGGAAACACTGCCGTACAATACGTTTTTCATTTTTATTGGGGGGGACAGTGTAAGGGGTGTATATGTAGTGTTTTACCCTTTAGTATGTGTAGTGTAGTGTAGAGTTTTTAAGGTACATTCGCACTGGCGAGCGTTTACGGTGAGTTTCCCGCTAGTAGTTTGCATCGCATCCCTCTTCTGTTGCTGATCTCCGTCCCTGATCATCACTCCTTTGCTAGGGATGGGTATGTGGACTTCGTCGCCGGTCCCCTTTGTTTTCACCGTTCTGCCCCGCCTATTGTGGGTGGGCCGAACGGGGGAAAGCGAAAGTTAACCCCCCGCCCCCGATCTGCTATTGGTCGTAGCGTCTATCCCTTCAGGGGGATCATGGGTGTCTTGGACAACCCTGATCCCCCTTATTTTTCGGGTCACCATAGACCCGTATGACCCGGAATTATGCAAATCGCAAGTGTGAATTCACTTGCGATTTGTGCCGATCGCCGACATGGGGGGGTCTGATGACCCCCTGGGCATTTGCACGGGAATGAAATCATTCAGCAGGCATCCCGGTCCGATCCCTGCCCAGCGCGCGACGGGGACCAGAATTCTCCATTACGTACACGTACGTTATGGGTCCTTAAGTACCAGGGTGTCATGACGTACGCGTACGTCAAGGGTCCTTAAGGGGTTAAGCCTATTTTATGTGAGAAGGCTTAAATGTCTACCACAATGCATTTGCTAAATGATGAGGTTCAGAATTTGGAAGCCAGGTCTGTGAACAGACAGGCGATAAGTGCCAAAATGCTCTACGCCTCCATTTGGTGGAAGATACTAAGAATAGGAGGATTACTCAGAAACAGGTCTTTTACGCAGAAGGGGGATCAGAGGGTCATATGTAGTCTAAAATATCTAAAGCCCAAGATCCCCTCACTTAGAGAAGAACACGGTGGTATTGCTGAATCTAATCTTGATGGGGGACATTTATCAATGTTTGCTTATGTATTCCTTTTTTTTTAGTTATTTTTTCCTTACAATTTTTTTGCTTAAGTACCCTAAATTTATCAACAGGTCTCAGCTGTTACGCCGAGCGCTCCGGGTCCCCGCTCCTCCCCGGAGCGCCCATGGCGTTCTCCTGTTCGCAGCGCCCCGGTCAGACCCGCTGACCGGGTGCGCTGCGATAATGTCCCCCAGCCGGGATGCGATTCGCGATGCGGGACGTGCCCGCTCACGGTGCGCATCCCGACCCGCTTACCAGACTCGTTCCCCGTCTGTGCTGTCCCGGCGCGCGCGGCCCCGCTCCCTAGGGCGCGCGCGCGCCGGGTTTTGTGATTTAAAGGGCCGGTGCGCCACTGATTGGCGCATGGGTTTTAATTAGTGTCTTCACCTGTGCCAGATCTTGTTGCCATTGTGCCAGTAAAAGCGTTTCCTTGTGTGTTCCTAGCCTGTGTTCCAGACCTCCTGCCGTTGCCCCTGACTACGATCCTTGCTGCCTGGCCTGACCTTCTGCTACGTCCGAACCTGCTCTTGTCTACTCCCTTGTACCGCGCCTATCTCAGCAGTCAGAGAGGTTGTGCCGTTGCCGGTGGATACGACCTGGTTGCTACCGCCGCTGCAAGTCCATCCCGCTTTGCGGCGGGCTCTGGTGAAAACCAGTAGCAACCTAGAACCGGTCCACCGACACGGTCCACGCAAATCCCTCTCTGACACATAGGATCCACCTCCAGCCTGCCGAATCCTGACAGTAGATCCGGCCATGGATCCCGCTGAGGTCCCGCTGCCAGTTGTCGCTGACCTTACCACGGTGGTCACCCAGCAGTCGCAACAGATAGCGCAACAAGGCCATCAGCTGTCTCAACTGACTGTTATGCTACAGCAGCTTCAGCAACCATCTCCTCCGCCAGCTCCTGCACCTCCTCCGCAGCAAGTGGCCGCATCCAGCCTCCGTTTATCTTTGCCGGACAAGTTTGATGGGGACTCTAAATTTTGCCGTGGTTTTCTCTCGCAATGTTCCCTGCATTTGGAGATGATGTCGGACCAATTTCCAACTGAAAGGTCAAAGGTGGCTTTCGTGGTCAGCCTTCTATCTGGGAAAGCCCTGTCATGGGCCACACCACTCTGGGACCGCAATGATCTTGTCACTGCCTCTGTACACTCTTTCTTCACGGAGATTCGAAGTGTCTTCGAGGAACCAGCCCAAGCTTCTTCTGCCGAGACTGCCCTGCTGAACCTGGTCCAGGGTAATTCTTCTGTTGGCGAGTACACCATCCAATTCCGTACTCTCGCCTCCGAATTGTCATGGAATAACGAGGCCCTCTGCGCGACCTTCAAAAAAGGCCTATCCAGTAACATCAAAGATGTGCTGGCCGCACGAGAAATCCCTGCTAACCTGCATGAACTTATTCATCTGGCCACCCGCATTGACATGCGTTTTTCCGAAAGGCGTCAGGAGCTCCGCCAGGATATGGACTTTGTTCGCACGAGGCGGTTTCTCTCCCCGGCTCCTCTCTTCTCTGGTCCGCTGCAATCTGTTCCTGTGCCTTCCGCCGTGGAGGCTATGCAAGTAGACTGGTCTCGCCTGACACCTCAAGAGAGGACACGCCGCCGCATTGAGAACCTATGCCTGTACTGTGCCAGTACCGAACACTTCTTGAAGGATTGTCCTATCCGACCTCCACGTCAGGAAAGACGCACTCCGACTCCGCACAAAGGTGAGACAGCTCTAGGTGTGAACTCTGCTTCTCCACGTCTTACTGTGCCTGTGCGGATTTCTTCTTCTACCTTCTCATTCTCAGCTGTGGCCTTCTTGGATTCCGGATCTGCAGGAAATTTTATTTTGGCCTCTTTCGTTAACAGGTTCAACATCCCAGTGACCAGTCTCGCCAGACCCCTCTACATCGCCTCTGTTAATGGTGAAAAATTGGACTGTACTGTGCGTTACCGCACGGAACCCCTCTTAATGTGCATTGGACCCCATCATGAAAAGATTGAATTTCTGGTCCTCTCTAACTGCACTTCTGAAATTCTTCTTGGACTACCTTGGCTTCAACGCCATTCCCCTACCCTCGATTGGACCACTGGGGATATCAAGAACTGGGGTAATACTGGCCACAAAAAGTGTCTTATGTCTGCTCCCAGTCCTGTCAGTCAAAGCCCTATGGCTCCTCCGATACCTGGTCTCCCCAAGGCCTATCAGGACTATGCTGATGTTTTTTGCAAAAAACAAGCAGAGACTTTGCCTCCTCACAGGCCTTATGACTGTCCTATTGATCTCCTCCCTGGTACTACTCCACCCCGGGGCAGAATCTATCCCCTGTCTGCTCCGGAAACACAAGCTATGACAGAGTACATCCAAGAAAATTTAAAAAGGGGATTTATCCGCAAGTCTTCCTCCTCTGCTGGAGCTGGATTCTTCTTCGTCTCCAAAAAAGACGGCTCCTTACGACCATGCATTGATTACCGCGGTCTTAATAAAATCACTATAAAAAACGCTATCCCCTACCTCTTATCTCGGAACTCTTTGACCGCCTACGTGGCGCCAACATCTTTACCAAATTGGATTTAAGAGGTGCATATAATCTCATCCGCATCAGGGAGGGGGACGAGTGGAAGACCGCATTTAACACCAGAGATGGACACTTTGAATATTTGGTTATGCCTTTTGGGCTTTGCAACGCCCCTGCCGTCTTCCAGGACTTTGTAAATGAAATTTTTCGTGATCTTATATATACCTGTGTTGTGGTCTACCTGGACGATATTTTGATTTTTTCTTCCAACCTAGAAGAACACCGCCGGCATGTCCACATGGTTCTTCAGAGACTTCGGGTCAATCAGTTATATGCCAAAATGGAAAAATGTCTCTTTGAATGTCAATCTCTTCCCTTCCTAGGATATTTAGTCTCTGGCCAGGGACTCCAAATGGACCCGGACAAACTATCAGCCGTATTGGATTGGCCACGCCCCTCCGGACTCCGAGCTATACAACGTTTCTTGGGGTTTGCCAATTACTACAGACAGTTTATTCCACATTTTTCCACTATTGTTGCCCCAATTGTGGCCCTAACCAAGAAAAATGCCAACCCTAAGTCCTGGCCTCCTCAAGCGGAAGAGGCGTTCAACCGTCTCAAAACTACCTTTTCTTCTGCTCCCGTACTCTCCAGATCTGATCCATCTAAACCCTTCTCACTGGAGGTAGACGCCTCCTCGGTGGGAGCTGGAGCTGTACTCCTACAGAAAAATTCTTCTGGACATGCTGTTACTTGTGGTTTCTTTTCTAGGACCTTCTATCCGGCGGAAAAAAACTACTCCATTGGGGATCGAGAACTACTGGCCATAAAACTGGCTCTCGAGGAATGGAGGCACCTGCTGGAGGGGTCCAAATACCAAGTAATTATATACACCGATCACAAGAATCTCTCTTATCTTCAGTCTGCCCAACGGCTGAACCCTCGCCAGGCTAGGTGGTCATTGTACTTTGCCGGTTTTAACTTTGAGATTCATTTTCGCCCCGCTGACAAGAACATTAGGGCTGACGCTCTCTCTCGTTCCTCGGATGCCTCTGAAATGGAAGCCTCCCCGCAAAACATTATTCCTCCTGACTGTCTGATCTCCGCTTCTCCAGCTTCCATCAGACTAACTCCTCCAGGAAAGACCTTTGTCCCTCCACGCCAGCGCCTCAGGATTCTCAGGTAGGGACACTCCTCCCACCTCGCCGGCCATGCTGGCATCAAGAAATCCATCCAACTCATCTCTCGTTTTTATTGGTGGCCTACCCTGGAAACAGATGTTGCTGATTTTGTTCGGGCTTGTACAGTCTGTGCCCGGGACAAGACTCCTCGCCAGAAGCCTGCCGGTCTCCTCCATCCTCTGCCTGTTCCTGAGCGACCATGGTCTGATTGCTATGGACTTTATTACAGACTTACCTTTATCCCATGGCAACACAGTTATTTGGGTGGTCGTTGATCGTTTTTCTAAGATGGCACATTTTATTCCTCTTTCAGGTCTTCCTTCTGCGCCTCAGTTGGCGAAACAATTTTTTGTGCACATTTTTCGCCTTCACGAGCTTCCCACGCATATTGTCTCGGATAGAGGCGCTCAATTTGTGTCGAAATTCTGGAGGGCCCTCTGTAAACAGCTTAAATTCAAATTAAACTTCTCGTTTTCTTATCATCCCCAATCCAATGGGCAAGTGGAAAGAGTTAATCAGGTTCTTGGTGACTATTTGCGACATTTTGTTTCCTCCCGCCAGGATGATTGGGCCGATCTCCTACCATGGGCCGAATTCTCGTACAATTTCAAAGTCTCTGAGTCTTCCGCTAAATCCCCATTCTTTATGGTGTACGGCCGTCACCCTCTTCCCCCCCCCCCCCTCCCCACTCCCATGCCTTCTGGTTTGCCCGCTGTTGATGAGGTGACTCGGGACTTCTCCACCATCTGGAAAGAGACTCAAAAATCTCTCCTACAGGCCTCATCCCGGATGAAGAAACATGCTGACAAAAAAAGAAGAACTCCTCCTGTCTTTTCTCCTGGAGACAAAGTGTGGCTCTCCGCCAAGTATGCTCGCTTTCGTGTCCCCAGTTATAAACTGGGACCGCGTTATCTTGGTCCTTTTAAAGTCAATGCCAAATCAACCCTGTCTCCTACAAACTCCTTCTTCGTCCTTCTCTCCGTATTCCTAATGCTTTTCATGTCTCTCTCCTTAAACCACTCATCCTTAACCGCTTCTCTCCTAAGATTGTTGCTCCTACTCCTGTATCCGGGTCCTCTGACATCTTCTCGGTTAAAGAAATTCTGGCATCCAAGACGGTCAGAGGTGAAAAAAAATTTGTTGTAGATTGGGAGAATTGCGGTCCGGAGGAGAGGTCATGGGAACCCGAGGACAACATCCTTGACAAGGACCTTATCCACAAGTTCTCAGGTTCTAAAAAGTGGGGGAGACCCAAGGGGGCGGGTACTGTTACGCCGAGCGCTCCGGGTCCCCCTCTCCTCCCCGGAGTGCTCACGGCGTTCTCCTGTTCGCAGCACCCCGGTCAGACCCGCTGACCGGGTGCGCTGCGATAATGTCCCCAGCCGGTATGCGATTCGCGATGCGGGACACACCCGCTCGCGGCGCGCATCCCGACCTGCTTACCAGACTCGTTCCCAGTCTGTGCTGTCCGGGAGGGCGCGCGCCGGGTCTTTGCGATTTTAAGGGCCGGTGCGCCACTGATTGGCGCATGGGTTTTAATTAGTGTCTTCACCTGTGCACTTCCCTATAATACCTCACTTCCCCTGCACTTCCTTGCCGGATCTTGTTGCCATTGTGCCAGTGAAAGCGTTTCCTTGTGTGTTTCTAGCCTGTGTTCCAGACCTCCTGCCGTTGCCCCTGACTACGATCCTTGCTGCCTGCCCTGACCTTCTGCTACGTCCGACCCTTGTACCGCGCCTATCTCAGCAGTCAGAGAGGTTGAGCCGTTGCCGGGGGATACGACCTGGTTGCTACCGCCGCTGCAAGTCCATCCCGCTTTGCGGCGGGCTCTGGTGAAAACCAGTAGCAACTTAGAACCGGTCCACCGACACGTTCCACGCCAATCCCTCTCTGACACAGAGGATCCAGCCTGCCGAATCCTGACATCAGCCTGTTGATAAATGTTGCATTCCAAGGCTTTTTTTTGTATTTTGGCTTACCAGCTCCTTTTTTTTTTTTTCCTTAAAAAAGTCGCATAGGTGATGTCAAATTGTCATATTTAAAAGCTATTTAATTATTGTAGCTGAGCAATTCCTGCTTTCTATGGCTTCTGAAAGTGAGGGCACACAATCCAAGCCTTTGTTAGAAGCTCCGATGTCCTTGGAGGCTTCTGGGTCTGGACCCAATACTCGCTTTTATATATATATATATATATATATATATATATATATATATATATATGTACTAGCTGAGTATCAAGCGTTGCCCGGTTTTTCCTTCCTCATCCTTGTTGGGGAGTAAAATCAACAGAGGAGGAAGCTTTTGACTTCATATCCCATCCCCATATATTGTTGTCATATCCCAACCCCATATCCCGTCCTCATACCCCGACCTCCTATCCCGTCCTCCTATTTCGACCTCCTATCCTGTCCTCCTATCACGTCCTCTATCTCCACCTCATATCCTGACCTCCTATCCCAACCTCCTATCCCAACCTCCAATCCCGACCTCCTATCCCGTCCTCTTATCCCGTCCTCTTATCCCGACCTCCTATCCCGACCCGTAACATGTGTACCAGATATTGAAATATCTCCAGCCGTACAGAAGTTATGTGAGAACATACATTTCCCATTGATTTTCATAGGACTTATGTATATGTAGTGTTTTACCCTTTATTATGTGTAGTATAGAGTAGTGTTTTTTGGGTACATTGGCACTGGCGGGCATTTACGGTGAGTTTCCCGCTAGTAGTTTGCATCGCATCCCTCTTCTGTTGCTGATCTCTGTCCCCGATCATCGCTCCGCTGCTATGGATGGGTAAGTGGACTTCGTTGCCGGTCCCCTTTGGTTTCACCATTCTGCCCCGCCTATTGTGGGTGGGCCGAACGGGGGAACGATCTGCTATTGGTCATAGAGTCTATCCCTTCAGGGGGATCGTGGGTGTCTTGGACAACCCCGAACCCCCTTATTTTCCGGAATTGCGCAAATCGCAAGTGTGAATTCACTTGCGATTTGCGCCGATCGACGACATGGGGGGGGGGGGGGCTGATGACCCCCCTGGGCACTTGCACGGGATGCCTGCTGAATTATTTCAGCAGGCATCCCGGTCCGATCCCTGCCCCGCACACGGCGGGGACCGGAATTCTCCATGACGCACGCATACGTCATGGGTCCTTAAGCACCAGGGTGTCATGACATACACGTACGTCAAGGGTCCTTAAGGGGTTAAGTCTATTTCACGTAAGAAGGCTTAAATGTCTACCACAATGGATATGCTAAATGATAAGGTTCAGAATTTGGAAGCCAGGTTTGTGAATCACCCGTCTGAACAAACAGGTCCATTTGATGGAAGATACTAAGAATAGGAGGATGACTCAGAAACAGGTCTTTTATGCAGAAGGGGGATCAGAGGGTCATATGTAATCTAAAATATCTAAAGCCCAAGATCCCCTCACTTAGAGACGAACACGGTGGTATTGCTGAATCTAATCTTGATGGGGGACATTTATCAATGTTTGCTTATGTATTCCTTTTTTTAAGTTCTTTTTTCCTTGCAATTTTTTTGCTTACAGGTCTCAGCCTTTTGATGAGTTTTGCATTCCAAGGCTTTTTTTGTATTTTGGCTTACATGCTCCTTTTATTTTTATTTTTTGCTTAAAAAATGAGGAGCGATTAAAGGAGTTACAATTGTTTAGTCTTGAGAAGAGACGTTTAAGGGGGGATATGATAAACGTATATTAATGGCCCATACAAAAAATATGGAGAAAAACTGTTCCAGGTTAAACCCCCCCAAAGGACGAGGGGGCACTCCCTCCGTCTGGAGAAGAAAAAGTTTAGTCTCAAGGGGCGACACGCCTTCTTTACCGTGAGGACTGTGAATTTATGGAACGGTCTACCTCAGGAACTGGTCACAGCAAGAACAATTAACAGCTTTAAAACAGGATTAGATACATTCCTGGAACAAAATAACATTAATGCTTATGAAGAAATATAAAATCCCATCCCTTCCCCAATATCGCGCCACACCCCTACCCCTTAATTCCCTGGTTGAACTTGATGGACATATGTCTTTTTTCGACCGTACTAACTATGTAACTATGTTGCATGGGTGATGTAAAATTGCCATATTTAAAAGCTATTTAATTATTGTAACTTTTTAAAAAATGGAAAACAATCAAGGGAAGAGGTGACAAAAAAGGAAACATATATCATCACCTACTGCAGCTGAGCAATTCCTGCTTTCTATGGCTTCTGAAAGTGAGGGCACACAATCCAAGCCTTTGTTAGAAGCTCCGATGTCCTTGGAGGCTTCTGGGTCTAGACCCAAGACTCTGTTTATATATATATATATATATATATATATATATATATATATATATATATACATACATACATACTAGCTGAGTACCCGGCATTGCCCGGTTTTTCCTTCCTCATCCTTGTTGGGGAGGAAAATCAACAGAGGAGGAAGCTTTTGACTTCATATCCCATCCCCATATATTGTTGTCATATCCCAACCCCATATCCCGTCCTCATACCCTGACCTCCTATCCCGACCTCCTATCCCGTCCTCCTATCTCGACCTCCTATCCCGACCTCCTATCCTGTCCTCCTATCTCCACCTCATATCCTGACCTCCTAACTCAACCTCCTATCCCGACCTCCTATCCAGTCCTCCTATCTCGACCTCCTATCCCGACCTCCTATCCCGTCCATATCCCGAACTCCTATCTTGACATCCTATACCGTCCTCCTATCTCGTCCTCCTATCCCGACCTCCTATCCTGTCCTCCTATCTCGACCTCCTATCCCGTCCTCCTATCTTGACCTCCTATCCCGTCCTCATATCCCGACCCGTAATATGTGCACCAGGTATTGAAATATCTCCAGCCGTACAGAAGTTATGTGAGAACATACATTTCCCATAGATTTTCATAGGACTTTAAACAAAAACCCCGACCCTCACAAATGGGGGTGGTTAAGGGTTAAATTAACTATCCTATATTTTAAGTTGACATATAAGTGACATGTGACCAAGTATTATCAAAATATCTCCAGGTGTTTGGAAGTTATGCAGTAACATATATTTCCCATAGAGTTGTATGTGACTTTAAACATAAACCCCTCCTCTGGCAAATGGGGGTGGGTAAGGGTTAAATTACCTATCCTATGTTTGTTGTTGACATATAAGTAACATGTGTGCCAAGTTTCATGTTAATATCTTTAGCCGTTTGGACGTTTTTGTGGAACATACATACATACACACACACACATTGAGTTTTTTATATATACTAGCTAAATACCCGGCGTTTTCCTTCCTAACCCTTGTTGCGGAGGAAAATAAACAAAGGAGGAAGCTTTAGACTTCATATCCCGTCCTCATATATTGTTGTCATATCCCAACCCCATATCCTGTCCTCACATCCCGACCTCCTATCCCGTCCTCACATCCCGACCTTCTATCCCATCCTCACATCCCGTCCTCCTATCCCAACCTCCTATCCTGATCTCCTATCCCGACCTCCTATCCAGTCCTCCAGTCCTCCTATCCCGACCTCCGATCCCGACCTCCTATCCCAACCCGTAATATGTGTACCAGGTATTGAAATATCTCCAGCCATACGGAAGTTATGTGGGAACATACATTTCCCATTGATTTCCCATATATACAGATACTAGCTGAATACCCGGCGTTGCCGGTTTTTCCTTCCTAATCCTTGTTGGGGAGGAAAATAAGCAAAGGAGGAAGCTTTTGACTTCATAACCTGTCATCATATATTGTTGTCATATCCCAACCCTATATCCCTTCCTCATGTCCTGACCTCCTATCCCATCATCATATCTCGACCTCCTATCCCGTCCTCCTATCCTGACCTCCTATCCGGACCTCCTATCTCAACCTCCTATCCCGACCTCCTATCTCGACCTCCTATCCCGACCTCCTATCCCATACCTCCTATCCCGTCCTTATATCCTGTCCTCCTATCTCGACCTCCTATCCAGTCCATCTATCCCAACCTCCTATCTCAATGCCTGAAGAAGCTGCGCATGCGCAGCGAAACGCATTGCATTCAATAAATCCCTTGATTTTATCCTGCCTTCTGACGGTTCCTTTCTGCGCCGGACAAAACTCCTGTCTTTATGGTCATTTCATCCTCGTTTCTACTCTACTAAGGAGGGCTGCAGTGGACCGACTTATACACTTCACGCTAAACCTTGTTGTGTGTGGGCGCACAACCAACTTTGGTAAGCAGCTTGGGATTACCTCCCTTCCCCCCCACTCACAAGATCTGCTGATCCCGCACATGAGGCGCCTTCTTCCCTCTCTCTAATCCTCCTATCTCGACCTCCTATCCCGTCCTCATATCCAGTCCATCTATCCACACCTCCTATCTCGACCTCATATCCAGTCCATCTATCCCAACCTCCTATCTCGACCTCCTATCCCGTCCTCCTACCCCATCCTCCTATCCCGTCCTCTTATCTAAACCTACTATCCCTACCTCCTATCTCGTCCTCCTATCCCGGTCCTCCTATCCTGACCTCCTATCCCGACCCCCTATCCCAATCCGTAATATGTATACCAGGTATTGAAATATCTCTAGCCGTACGGAAGTTATGTGGGAACATACATTTCCCATTGATTTGCATGGGACTTTAAGCAAAAACCCTGACACTCACAAATGGGGGTAGTTAAGGGTTAAATTAACTATCCTATATTTTAAGTGGACATATAAGTAACATGTGACCAAGTATTATCGAAATATCTCCAGCCGTTTGGAAGTTATGCAGTAACATATATTTCCCATTGACTTGTATGAGACTTTAAACATAAACCCCCCCCTGGCAAATGGGGGTGAGTAAGGGTTAAATCACCTATTGGAGAAACAAAAGGGGTAGATCAGCTCACCAAATCCATATGTGTCAAGCATCAGGCAATAGTCCCGGAGCACGGACGCAGGGAGCCGCCACTCCCCGTGAGACTGAGAGGAGGAAAATAGAAGGGGTCCAGCTCCTGGGTAGGTAATCCAATAAAACTTAACCTTTAATAGCAACCAATTAAAACATGGAAAGTCGCCACAGAGGTGACGAGTGACATGTCACTTAAAAACAAGGGGGGGGTGAAACGCCGACGCGTTTCGAGCAGTTGCTCTTAGTCATGGCCAATGACTAAGAGCAACTGCTCGAAACGCGTCGGCGTTTCACCCCCCCCCCTTGTTTTTAAGTGACATGTCACTCGTCACCTCTGTGGCGACTTTCCATGTTTTAATTGGTTGCCATTAAAGGTTAAGTTTTATTGGATTACCTACCCAGGAGCTGGACCCCTTCTATTTTCCTCCTTTAAATCACCTATCCTATGTTTATTGTTGACATATAAGTAACACGTGTGCCAAGTTTCATGATAATATCTTTAGCCGTTTGGATGGGATGCTGGAACATACACACATACATACACACATACCTACACACATACCTACACACACACACACACACGTTGAGTTTTATATATATAGATATATAATATATGTGTGTGTTCATTGCATTTTTTTAACCACTTTTTCCCCCCAAAATGTATATAAAAAAAAAAAAAAACGCATAGGGTTCCCCCTATTTTTATTTTCAGCCAGATACCAATCAAGCAGCAACAGCCTGACGTTACCAGGGTGGGCGAGGACCATTGTTACTGGCCCTCCCCAGCTTGTTACCGCCTAGGCCCAGGAGCGCCATTTTTGATGCTCCAGGCTTGTTGGTACCAGCTCTTCCCGGCACCCCTGTGGTGGTGGGTACCGGGGTAATAATTGGGGTTAGCACTAGCTGCTTTTGGGGCTAATGCTATGCCCAGGCTTAGTAATGGACTCGGTCTATTAGACAGCTTCCACTACTAATCCTGTAAAGTAAATGAAAAAAAAAACACGTTTAAAAAAAAAATTATTCCAAAAAAACACTCCCCCACAAGCCCTTGTTAACCATTTTATTAACATTAAACAGAAAGGGGAAAAAAACGCTGGTCATCGACGCAGTCCACCGAATCCGAATGAGAAGGAAAAAACAAAAAAGAAAATAGGTTATTACATTTATTGTCACCCGCCAATGCATCTCCCGTGCCGCACAACTACAACTCCCAGCATGACCTTTCAGTAAAGACATGCTGGGGGTTGTAGGAGGGGAAAAGTGACAAGCTTGTCACCCGCCCCCTGCCGCACAACTACAACACCCAGCATGTCCTTACTGTAAGGCCATGCTGGGGGTTGTAGGGGAGGGCAGGAGACAAGCTTGTCAACCGCCCCCTGACGCACAACGACAACTCCCAGCATGACCTTACAGTAAGGACATGCTGTGAGTTGTAGTTGTGCGGCAGGGGACGTGTGACAAGCTTGTCACCTGCTTCCCCCCCCCCCCCTACAACGCCCACCATGGCCTTACAGTAAGGACATGCTGGGTGTTGTAGTTGTGGGGCAGGTGACAAGCTTGTCACCCACCCCTCAACTACAACTCCCAGCATTCCCTTACAGTAAGGGCATGCTGGGAGTTGTAGTTTTGCAGAGGGAAGGTGACAAGCTTGTCACCCGCCCCACAACTACAACTCCCAGCATTGGCATGCTGGGAGTTGTAGTCGTGCAAGCCAGGGAAGCGAGCAGTAATGCGCTCCGCTCCCTGGCTGGGGGTGATAAGAAAATCACTGTAATTTCATATTTCCGGCCGGATCCCGTGACACAGAACCCACCTGGAAATTTGAAATTACAGCAAAGTCTTCGGTGCCATGGTAAGGAGCCTGGACTGACATAACTCTGCAGCAGCCCGGGACATGTGCAGGAGCTGTCCCTGCCATCTCTCAGCATGTACCGCAGTGCTGAGGGAGGGCAAGGATGGCTCCTACACATCTCCCTGCCCGGCTACGGGAGTCCCGGGTGGATGCAGTGACGCCAGCCCGGGCTCCTTACAACGGCGCCAAGGGTGTATTATATGACGGAACCCGGGCAGCTCTTTTTAACATATAGCGGAGCCGCAGAGTTTTTAGTCCCTACTGTCACATCAAATTTCCTGCCGGGTCCCATGATTGGCGGCTCAGTTCTGGCCAATCATGGGACCCATAGGGAAATATGAAAGGGCATGCTGGGAGTTGTAGTTTTGCAACAGGTAGCAGGCAGGAGATGTGCGACAGGCATGTGGGAGACAAGGGGGGGAGGTATATCAGTGTCCCAGTCATTATGTTATGGTAGCGGGGTTAGAATGAGATGGAGCCCGGGCGGATGCAGAGTGATGCCAGCCCGGGCTCCTTTGTACATTTGTTATATCATATTTTCTGCTGGAGCTGTGATCATGGCTGCCAGCATGAAATATAAAAATGTGCTCACCAAAGCAGTTTTGTACCCCAGCTCCGGAGCTGGCTTACATTTACGCTGTTTTGGAGGGCTTGCGACTTTTTGTGCGACTTTCCCACTTGATAAATCCCTGACCACTGCAAAGTAAAAAATAAAATTTACTTTCGTACGTTCTTTTGGAGCTTTTTGCTTACAGCCAAAAGTCGCACAAAAATTTTTTAGGTGCTAATGCGACTTTTTGTGTGACTTTTGTAAGCAAAAAAAGAGCTCTAAATCCCTTGATAAATGTCCCCTGATATCTTGCAGGTTTTAGAAAAATTCTATCCTTCACTTTATCTGTCTAGCTTCTGTTCATCTCCTAAACATTAACATTCTCTGGATCGCCTGATGGGTGACAGGGGGTGGTTGTCCTACAAATCTGGGAATTATTCCCATGGAGAAATGGGCCCCATAGAAATATAGGATTGCACTGACATTTTCTGGCCATTCTATAGAGGATCCATTATTTATTTTATAATTTTTTGAGTTTTATTTGTTTTCTGTATATTTTTGTTTGCTTTATTTTTTTTATTATTATTTTTTTCCTTTATGGTAGTAATCCAATGCTCAAAAAATAAAGGGAACACTTAAACAACACAATGTAACTCCAAGTTAATCACACTTCTGTGAAATCACACTCAGGAAGTAAGGCTGGGTTCACATCACGTTTGCGTTTTTAAACAGTATACTGTTTTTAAAAGTGCATACAGTTACGTCAGTTTTTATAAAAACAAAAAACCCATACGTTTTTGAAAATTTTGTCCATTTTTAATGGGAGGGGTCTTTAGGATTCGTGGTCAACCACGGTTTTGACTCCGGTTTTAAAACCATACTGCAACCGCATACGTTTTTTTTAACATGGAAGTCAATGGGAAACGCATATGTATATGGTTCCATATGGGAAAAACGTATACGTTTTTACTTTGCACATGCGCATTTGAATCCTAAAGTCACCACCCAAGACCCCTCCCATTAAAAATGGACATTTTCAAAAACGTATGGTTTTTTTTCTATAAAAACTGACGGAACTGTATGCACTTTTAAAAACAGTACACTGTTTAAAAACGCATACGGTTTACTTTTTTCCATACTGTTCCATCCGTTTTTTTGCCATACGGTTTTCTTTAGAAAAACGGATTGAAAACAGTATAGCAAAAATGTGATGTGAACCCTAAGGCTGGGTTCACACCATGTTTTTCAAATACGGTAACCGTATACGGTTTTCCTCAAAAAAACGTATACGACCGTATAGGAAACCGTATGCATAGAGAATGCATTGTAAACCGTATTCCAAATGTTGTGTACAGTTGGATCCGTTTTGCCTCTGATACGGTTTTGCCGATTTTTCAACCGTAGGCAAAAACACAGTCGACCACGTTTTTGCCTCTGGTTGGAAAACCGTATGCGAACCGTATGCGGTTCTTTTAACATTGTTGTCTATGAGAACCGTACACAGAATTTCAGAATACGGTTGCACACGGTTTTTCTAATCCGTTTTTGGAGTTGACACATGCGCAGATTGTAATTTCAATAGAACAATAGTAACTTTATTAAATTGCTGGAAAACTAATTCCAACAAAATAGCAAAACCGTTGGCAAAAGCGGATGCAAACGGATAGAACCGTACAGGGAAAAACCGTATACATTTTAATTTGGAGTCATACGGTTGTATGCAGTTGCATACGGTTTTTGCCATACGTTTTTTAGCGGAAAACCGTATACGGTAACCGTATTTGAAAAACGTGGTATGAACCCAGTCTAACACTGATTGACAATCAATTTCATGCTATAGAAATGAATCAACCACACTTCAAGGATCTCACCATTCCAGATGGAACACAATGCTAATTGGAAACAGTGAGTTTGAAAAAGTAGCAAAATATTTTATTACAATTATTAGACCATTATTGAGAATAAAACATACATAATAAAAAACAAATATATTAACCTCTTAAGGATGCAGGGCATACCTGTATGCCCTGCGCCCGGTCCCGGTGTTTAAAACGGGGTCACGCCTTGACCCTGCATCAGACCTGGTCGGTCCCAGCTGCTATTGATAGCAGAGACCCTGGGCTAATAGCGCGCCGCATCGAAAACTAAATTAAAAGCTTCCCGGCAGCTCAGTCAGATAAAATTGCGATGTCCCGCTCAGCTAGGACGAGAGCGGAGGCCCCCTTACCTTGCTCCGTTGCATCCGATCGGTGTTTGATTGCTCCAAGCCTGAGCTACAGGCTTGGGCAATCAACTCCTTATTACTCTGATCCATGCAAAGCTATGGCTTTGCAGGGATCAGGGTAAAATATCAGTGTGTGCAGTGTTACAGCCCCCATGGGAGCAAAAAAAAAAAAAAGTAAAAAACTAAGTTAATAAAGGTCATTTAACCCCTTCCCTAATAAATGTTTGAATTACACACCCTTTTCCATAAAAAAAACTGTGTAAATAAAAAAAAAACATATGTGGTATCGCCGCGTGCATAAATGTCTGAACTATAAAAATATAGCATAAATTAAACCGCACCGTCAATGGCGTACATTCAAAAAAATTCCAACGTCCATAATAGCGTAATTTGTTGGGTACCAAAAAAAAAAAGGATGCAGCAGTGATGGAAACATTTTTATTTAACGAAATGTATATATTTTATAACAATTTTAATTATTTTTTTAATAAAGTGTGTGTGTTTCACTTTGTTCTCTACTTTTTAAATTTTTTAGGTAGTACTACTACTCCCAGCATGGAACAGACTGTTTCATGATGGGAGTAGTAGTACCTGTACTAATAGACATATCGCCCTGGGAGTCAGTCGTGACACCCGATGCGATTGTCCATAATATAGTAGAGATATGGAGCGGCTCTATACAGCGCTCCGTATCTCTGCTCTGCACTCCGGCCAGTGATGTGAAAAGAACATCGCTCGTTCATATTTTCCGCCCAGAGTGGTGATTGGCCAGATGGTGACAGCCAATCACAGCTCTCAGAGGGAAATATGAATGAGTGAGTGGCCGACCGGAGTATAGTGCAGAGATGCGAGCACAGGAGAAAGCCGCTCCATCTCTGCAATAAATAGGACAATCGCAGCGGGTGTCAGTAGTGATACCTGCTGTGATCTGTTCTTACCTGCAGGTACTACTTCTCCCAACATGGACCACACTCTGCTCCATGCTGGGAGCTGTAGTATCTGCATTAATAGACAGATCGCAGCGAATGTAACTTCTGACACCTGTTGCGATCTGTCTATTAATGCAGGTACTACAGCTCCTAGCATGGAGCAGAGTGTGCTTCATGTTGGGAGTAGTAGTACCTGCAGTTAAGGAAAGATCCCAGTGGATGTCACTCCTGACACCCGCTGTGAACCTCCTGTATAATGTATAGATGTGGCCGGCTGCTGTTCTATGGTCCCCTGCACTGACGTATATATACACATATTCCTATTTCCCACAGAGAGCTGTGATTGGCTGGAACCATCTGGCCAATCACAGCTTTCTGCTGGAAATATATATATATATATATATATATATATATACATCAGTGCAGGGGACCATAGATGAGCGGACGGCCGCATCTATACATTATACAGGAGGACTGCAATGGGCGATCTGTCAATTAGTAAAGGTACTACTACACCCATCATGGAACAGTGTGTTCCATGCTGGGAATAGTAGTACTACCTTAAAAAAAAAATAAAGAAAAAAAGTCAAAAACACACACACAATACATTTTTATTTTATTTTTATTATTGTCTGCTACATTTTTAGGTCCCTGCCAACCCATATAAATTGATCCCGGTTTTAAAAATTAATAAAAATTTTATAAAAAAGATACATTTCGTTAGATACAATTTTTCCTTCACTACTGTATCTTTTTTTTATAAAAAAAAATTTTAATGGTACTCTGCGAAATTTTATTAAAAAAGGTATCTTCATCACTTTTTTGGATCGGTAAAGTCCAAAAAAGAATAAAAACCGCCTGCAAAAACACCAAAGTTAAAAACCACATATCGTTTTTCTTTGTGTTTTTTCACTCCCATAGACTTCTATGGGAGAAAAACACCCCAATTTTGACAAAAAAAAAAATTGACAGTGGCTCAACGTGCTGCGATTTTGGGAAAACGCTAAGGAGCTGAAAAATGCCAATAAAGAGTGAAAAAAGGCAAAAGGATACAAAAAAAATAGCAAAGTGAAAAACACCAAGTGGAATAAGAATTTAGCGATTTCTCATTTATTTACAGCTAACATCTGGCCGCAGCGTTTTTTGGCCAGAAAAACGCCATGCGTCGGAATTGGCATTTTTCTTGGCGTTAAAAAACAAACGAACAAGTAGAAACTTAGCCATATGGTGACATCTGTTAACCCCTTCCCGACCTATGACATACCTGTACGTCATGGGTGGCAAGGTGTTCCCGACCCATGACATACAGGTACGTCATGGACATTACTGCCGCTACTCGCGGCATCCCGCAGCGCCCGGAAAGATGGTGGCTATCACTGATAGCCAGCCATCTTACCATGCGACCACGGGGGGTTTCGTCCCCCACCCCCCCCAGCGATCGCTGCCATCAGCTGGTCAAATCTGACTAGCTGATAGCAGCGTTTCGCTATCAGAATACTTAGCAGCGCGGTGTGTGAGTCCCGATCACGGGGATCAGGACACACACCGCTCTGCTAAGTGTCCCTGACCCGTCCCCCGGCGTCACTTACCCGTCCGAGCGGTGTCCCGAGCGGTCCCGGCGTCCTCTGTGCGGTCCCGGCGTCCTCCATGCGGTCCCGGCGGCGCTGCGTCCCGGAGGTGAGTTTCCGGCAGCAGTGCAGCATCTTCATTGGCAGCAGTGAGATCGCCGTAAAGCGATCTCACTGCTGCCTCTGAGAGTTTCAAAACTGCAACTCCCAGCATGCCCAGACAGCCTTTGGCTTTCTGTGCATGCTGGGAGTTGCAGTTTTGCAACATCTGGAGGTCCACAGTTTGGAGACCACTGTATAATGGTCTCCAATCTGTGCTCTTCCAGATGTTGCAAAACTACAAATCTCAGCATGCTCAGTCTGTCCAGGCATGCTGGGAGTTGTAGTTCTCTAACATCTGGAAGAGCACAGATTGGAGACCATTATACAGTGGTCTCCAAACTGTGGACCTCCAGATGTTGCAAAACTACAACTCCCAGCATGCCCAGACTGCCCAAGCATGCTGGAAGTTGTAGTTCGGCAACATCTGATCCTTCAGATATTGCCGAACTACAACTTCCAGCATGCCTTGGCAGTCTGGGCATGCTGGGAGTTGTAGTTTTGCAACAACTGGAGGCACACTAGTTGGGAAACATTGTCCGTTTCCTACCTCAGTGCCTCCAGCTGTTGCAATTGTTGCAAAACTATAACTCCCAGCATGCACTGACAGACCATGCATGCTGGGAGTTGTAGTTTTGCAACAGCTGGAGGCACACTGGTTTGGAAACACTAAGTTTGGTTGCAAAACTTAACTTAATTACTTAACTTAGTGTTTCCAAACCAGTTTTCCTCCAGCTGTTGCAAAACTACAACTCCCAGCATGCACGGACAGCCAAAGGGCATGCTCGGAGTTTGCAACAGCTGGATGTTTGCCCCCTCCCCCCAATGTGAATGTACAGTGTACACTCACATGGGCGGAGGTTTACAGTGAGTGCTGCAAGTTTGAGATGGTGCAAATTTTGCGCTGCAGCTCAAACTTCCAGCGGCAAACTTGCTGTGAACCTCTGCCCATGTGACTGTACCCTAAAAACACTACACTGACACTAACCTAAAATAAAAAGTAAAAAACACTACATATACACATACCCCTACACAGCCCCCCTCCCCCCAAAAAATTAAAAACGTCTGGTACGCTACTGTTTCCAAAACGGAGCCTCCAGCTGTTGCAAAATAATAACTCCCAGTATTGCCGGACAGCCATTGACTGTCCAGGCATGCTGGGAGTTTTGAAACAGCTGGAGGCACCCTGTTTGGGAATCACTGGCGTAGAATACCCCTATGTCCACCCCTATGCAAATCCCTAATTCAGGCCTCAAATGCGCATGGCGCTCTCTCACTTTGGAGCCCTGTCGTATTTCAGGGCAACAGTTTTGGGACACATATGGGGTATCGCCGTACTCGGGAGAAATTGCCTTACAAATTTTGGGGGGCTTTTTCTTCTTTAACCCCTTATGAAAAGGTGAAGTTGGGGTCTACACCAGCATGTTAGTGTAAAAAAATTAATTTTTTACACTGACATGCTGGTGTTGCCCTATACTTTTCATTTTCACAAGAGGTAAAAGGGAAAAAAGACCCTCTAAATTTGTAACGCAATTTCTCCCGAGTACGGAGATACCCCATATGTGGGCGCAAAGTGCTCTGGGGGCGCACAACAAGGCCCAGAAGGGAGAGTGCACCATGTACATTTGAGGCGATTTGCACAGGGGTGGCTGATTGTTACAGCAGTTCTGACAAACGCAAAACAATAAATATCCACATGTGACCCCATTTTGGAAACTACACCCCTCACGGAATGTAATAAGGGGTGCAGTGAGCATTTACACCCCACTGGTGTATGATTGATTTTTGGAACAGTGGTCTGTGAAAATGAAAAATAAAATTTTTGATTTGCACAGTCCACTGTTTCAAATATCTGTCAAACGCCAGTGAGGTGTAAATGCTCACTGTACCCCTTATTACATTCCGTGAGGGGTATAGTTTCCAAAATGGGGTCACATGTGGGGGGGGTCCACTGTTCTGGCACCATAGGGGCTTCCTAAATGGGACATGCCCCCCAAAAACCCTTTCAGAAAAACTCACTCTCCAAAATCCCATTGTCGCTCCTTCCCTTCTGAGCCCTCTACTGTGCCCGCCGAACACTTTACATAGACATATGAGGTATTTCCTTACTCAAGAGAAATTGGGTTACCAATTTTAGGGTGATTTCTCTCCTTTTACCCCTTGTAAAAATTCAAAAATTGGGTCTACAAGAAAATGCGAGTGTAAAAAATGAAGATTTAGAATTTTCTCCTTCACTTTGCTGCTATTCCTGTGAAACACCTAAAGGGTTAAAACACTTACTAAATGTCATTTTGAATACTTTGGGGTGTGCAGTTTTTATAATGGGGTCATTTATGGGATATTTCTAATATGAAGATCCTTAAAATCCACTTCCAACCTGAACTGGGCCCTGAAAAATTACGATTTTGAAAATCTTGAGAAAAATTGGAAAATTGCTGCGGAACTTTGAAGCCCTCTGGTGTCTTCCAAAAGTAAAAACTTGTCAATTTTTTTATGCAAACACAAAGTAGACATATTGTATATGTGAATCAATATGTAATTTATTTGGAATATCCATTTTCCTTTCAAGCAGAGACTTTCAAAGTTAGAAAAATGCTAAATTTTCAAAATTTTCATGAAATTTTTAGATTTTTTACCAAGAAAGGATACAAATATCAGTGAAATTTTAACGATAACATAAAGTAGAATATGTCACGAAAAAACAATCTCGGAATCAGAATGATAAGTAAAAGCATTCCAAAGTTATTAATGTTTAAAGTGACAGTGGTCAGATTTTCAAAAAATGCCCAGGTCCTGAAGGTGAAAATGGACTGGGTCATGAAGGGGTTAATTCAGAATTCTGATAGTCTGGCAATCATCTCTTGTGCATGGTGTATGATGGATCTCTGAAATATTAGTTAAGGCAGTCTATCAATTGGTCATAGTTAGCCACCTACATGTGATAGTTGGAATCATATATCTTACCGATATCCAGCCGCTGGTCCCGCACTGCGACGGACCAAGAATAGAGTCCTGCGGCTGTACGGGCGGTGTGATCCTCCGGATAACACAGGCTTTGTGTGTGCTGTACGGAGTTGGGCTCCGGCAGGGGTCCCCGAGCAGATGAAGTCCGCGACTCGGTTCAGCTCTCTCAAACACAGACAAAGGATCTCTCCTGGGTCACACAGACTGCATACCCGATACGTGGAATGGAGATTCAGGTGAGGTAGGCAGATTCAATTGATTTAAAGCAGGCTTGAGTTAGATTGTCAGCAGTTAGGCAGTGTGTCTTTTTTTAGTGCTTAATTCAGATCATAAAGGCTCTAGACGCGTTTCAGGGTGCTTAATCTGACCCCTTTTTCAGTAAACAAGTTGGATTAAGCACGCTGAAACACGTCTAGAGCCTTTATGATCTGAATTAAGCACAAAAAAAAATGCACTGCCTAACCGCTGACAATAACTCAAGCCGGCTTTAAATCAATTGGATCCGCCTACCTTACCTAAATCTCCATTCCACGTATCGGGTATGCAGCCTGTGTGACCCAGGAGAGATCCTTTGTCTGTGTTTGAGAGAGCTGAACCGAAAGCGCTGAGTTGCGGACTTCATCTGCTCGGGGACTCCTGCCGGAGCCAGACTCCGTACAGCACACACACAGCCTGTGTTATCTGGAGGATTACACCGCCTGTACAAACAGCCGTAAGACTCTATTCTTGGTCCGTCGCAGCACGGGACATGTGGCTGGATATCGGTGAGATATATGATTCCAACTATCACATGTAGGTGGCTAACTATGACCAATTGATAGACTACCTAAACTAATATTTTAGAGATCCATCATACACCATGTACAAGATGATTGCCGGACTATCATAATTCTGAATTAACAGATGACACCATATTAGCGTTTTTACAATTATAGCCAGTGTTCCATTTACCATTAGGGCCCAATGGTTAAATGTTTGTATGAATAAGTGCTAAATTCTTTAAATATATTTGTTTTTTATTATGTATGTTTTATTCTCAATAATGGTCTAATAATTGTAATAAAATCTTTTGCTACTTTTTCAAACACACTGTTTCCAATTATCATTGTGTTCCATCTGGGATGGTGAGATCCTTGAGGTGTGGTTGATACATTTCTATAGTTCCTCTAAATGTTGGTCAGTGGGGATCGATCTTTTAACCACTTATACCTCGGATCTTTTGGTTGTGAGCTGCACACGTACTTCTTTTAATTTCACATGCTGTTGTGCAAATGGAACAGACAGCAGGTGGAAATTATAGGCAATTAGCAAGACACCCCTCAATAAAGGAGTGATTCTGCAGGTGGTGACCACAGACCACTTCTCAGTTCCTATGCTTCCTGGCTGATGTTTTGGTCACTTTTGAATGCTGGCGGTTTTTTCACTCTAGTGGTAGCATTAACGGAGTCTACAACCCACACAAGTGGCTCAAGTAGTGCAGCTCATCCTGGATGGCACATCAATGCGAGCTGGGGCAAGAAGGTTTGCTGTGTCTGTCAGCATAGTGTCCAGAGCATGGAGGCGCTACCAGGAGACAGGCCAGTACACCAGCATTGTGAAAACATTTTTTTTTTCATTTTCACATCCAACTTAAACGAAAATTTGCCAAACACCTGTGGGGTGTTAAGGCTCACTATACCCCTTGTTACATTCCGTGAGGGGTGTAGTTTCCAAAATGGGGTCACCTGTGGGTATTTATTGTTTTGTGTTTATGTCAGAACCACTGTAATATCAGTCACCCCTGTGCAAATCACCAATTTAGACCTCAAATGTACATAGTGCGCTCTCACTTCTGAGCCATGTTGTGTGCCCGCAGAGCACTTTACCACATATGGGGTAGTTCTGTACTCAAGAGAAATTGCATTACACATTTTGAGGGTCTTTTTTTTTTCCTTTTACCGCTTGCAAAAATTAAAAGTATGGGGCAACACCAGCATGTTAATGTAAACATTTTTTTTTTTTACACTAACATGCTGGTGTAAACCCCAACTTTACATTTTCATAAGGGGTAAAAGGATAGAAAGCCCACCAAAATTTGGAACACAATTTCTCCCGAGTACGGAGATACCCCCATATGTAGCCCTAAACTGTTTCCTTGAAATACGACAGGGCTCCGAAGCGAGAGAGCACCTTGCGCATTTGAGGCCTAAATTGGGGATTTGAATCCACCATAAAAATACCCTACTGCAGTGTTTCCCAAACAAGGTGTCTCCAGCTGTTGCAAAACTCCCAGCATGCCCTAACAGTCAGTGGCTGTCCGGCAATACTGTGAGCTGTTGTTTTTCAACAGCTGGAGGCTCCGTTTTGGAAACAGTGCCGTACAATAATTTTTATTTTCTTTTATTGGGGGGGGGGGGAGACGGACTGTGTAGGGGTATTTAGTGTTTTCGTTTTTATTTTGTGTAGTGTTTTTAGGGTACATTCACACGGGCGGAGGTTTACAGTGAGTTTGAGCTGGGAGTTTGAGTTGTGGCGGAAAATTTGCCTCATCTCAAACTTGCAGCAGAACTCGCTGTAAACCCGCCCGTTTGAATGCACCCTGTACATTCACACAGGCCCGTCGCTACAGGACAGGCAAACCAAGCAATTGCTTGGGGCCCCGAGCTGGCTGGGGGCCCCCCCGAGTACAGCCAGTGCTTGCCTGTCCTGTATCGATTAACAATCCTGCTCTTGGAGTTTGTGCTCCGGGCCCCAGGCACACAGTCAAACAAGAGGGCCCCCGAATGTCTGATAATTTTTTTTAAATAAACTAATTTGCAGCTTTGGAGTTCTTCTCACCTCACCACAATCCCGCTCCCCCACCCCCGCTGCACTTGATATCTTCCCTCAGCCCGGACTCTTCTCTCAGCCTTCAGCCGTCTGAGCAGGAGGAGGGGAGGGGGAAGGAGAGAGCTGTGAGTAAAGGAGACCGCAGAGGCTGTTCAACATGGGGCCTGACTAACATAGGTGTCCCTGCATGTATTTGCGTATAAGCGTGTGTGTGTGGATATATGGAAAGGCCTGCGCAGCTGGCCTGTAATTGTGGGAGGAGCGGGATGACTATAAAACTCACGGCTCTCCTCCCTTCAATGACGCCGTGGGTTCTTCGCTTGAGGGTTGTCACGTGATGTCGGCAGGAAGTGGAGTCACGTTCCCACCGGTCAGCTGACTGCACGAGTCAGCTGACAGGAACCTCGCTTCAGCCGGCATGGGGGGGGGGTAAGTGGCTGTGGCTGACCGGGGGTAACGCTGGCGGTTCCCGGACTCCGGAGGTGAGCCGGAGTTCAGGGAAACCCTTGGTCAGCCCGGCCCCAGGTTATTGTATTACATATCTGCATTCGCCGGTAGCATTTTACGGTTTTCAGCTGTATATGATTACTTACGGCTTGCTGCGCATGTATATGGCTAATTTGTTATGCGAACAGCCTCCTGCACGAGCATATCGTTACCGCATTAGGTGTACGGCTTGCTGCGCATGTATGTGTTCTCTTATGGCTTGCTTTATTATGTGTTCAGCCTCCTGCACGTGCATTTCATTACCGCACTATGTGAACAGCCTCCTGCACGTGCATATCATTACCGCACTATGTGAACAGCCTCCTGCACGTGCATATCATTACCGCACTATGTGAACAGCCTCCTGCACGTGCATATCATTACCGCACTATGTGAACAGCCTCCTGCACGTGCATATCATTACCGCACTATGTGAACAGCCTCCTGCACGTGCATATCATTACCGCACTATGTGAACAGCCTCCTGCACGTGCATATCATTACCGCACTATGTGAACAGCCTCCTGCACGTGCATATCATTACCGCACTATGTGAACAGCCTCCTGCACGTGCATATCATTACCGCACTATGTGAACTGCCTCCTGCACGTGTTTATCATTACCACACTATGTGAACAGCCTCCTGCACGTGCATATCATTACCGCACTATGTGAACAGCCTCCTGCACGTGCATATCATTACCGCACTATGTGAACGGCTTGCTGCACATGTATACGATTACTTTGTTATGTGAACCGCCTCTTGCACGTGCATATCATTGCCGCGCCATGTGAACGGCTTGCTGCGCATGTATATGATTACTGCATTGTGTGATCAGTCTCCTGCACATGTATATCATTACCGCACTATGTGATAGGCTTCTTGCATATGTATTTGATTGCTGCATTGTGTGAACAGTCTCCTGCACATGCATATCATTATCGCACTATGTGTTAGGCCTCTCGCACATGTATTTGATTGCTGCATTGTGTGGACAGTCTCCTGCACATGTATATGATTACCGCACTATGTGTTAGGCTTCTTGCACATGCATATCATTACCGCACTATGTGTTAGGCTTCTTGCACATGCATATCATTACCGCACTATGTGTTAGGCTTCTTGCACATGCATATCATTACCGCACTATGTGTTAGGCTTCTTGCACATGTATATCATTACCGCACTATGTGTTAGGCTTCTTGCACATGCATATCATTACCGCACTATGTGTTAGGCTTCTTGCACATGCATATCATTACCGCACTATGTGTTAGGCTTCTTGCACATGTATATGATTACCGCACTATGTGTTAGGCTTCTTGCACATGCATATCATTACCGCACTATGTGAACAGTCTCCTGCATATTTTATCATTGCCGCTCTATGTGAACAGTCTCCTGCACATATATATCATTATCACATTTTGTAGTTCTGTGCTGCGGGGAGGATCTATATGTGTCTCCCGTATACTGAGACTCGCACACCTTTACACTCAATCGGACTCACCGCTCCGCCCCACCCTGTGGGCTTATGCTTCACCCCCACAGCTGCCAATCTGGTCAGTCTAAGGCACGCTACACCAACAGCTGCGCTCACTTCTAACCTTTGTCTCTTAACTAACTTCCTCACAGTTTACTTTTCATTTATTTATATTTCTGTGTTTCCGGGCGGTGTGCCTCCAGCTGTTGTGAAGCTACGATTCTCACTTATAGGAATCATGCCGTAGGGTTCATGCTGTACACATCCTGGTACCCATGCACGTTGGTAGGATTCATGCCGGTAACATTTATACGCCACACACGCTTTTAGGGTTCATTCGTTCTCTACGCACTTGTAGTTTTATACCGTACACACGCTTTTAGGGTCATACTGTACACCCCCTTTGTAAGGTTTATACTGCACACACGCTTGTATGATTCATACAGTACACACTTGTAGTGTTTATACCGTTTACTTGCCTACAGGTTTCATACTGTACACTCGCTTGTAGGATTATATTGTACATTCACCCTTAGGGTTCATGCTGTACGCTTGCTTGTAGCATTCATACTGCACTCACACTTGCGCATAGTTCGGGGGTGCATGCTTGTAGCATTTACTCTATACACACGCTTGTACATACTTGTAGCACTATGCTGCGTACACACTTATAAGATTCATGCTGTACACAGTACACACTGTACACACGCTTGTTGGATTCTTACTTTACACGCGTTAGGATTATGCAGTACATTCGCGGTAGCTTTTATACGGTACACTCGCTCGCATAATTCATAAAGTTCATGCGGTGCATACCAATGTAGCATCCATTCTGTACACTTGCTCGTAGGTTACGTGGTATACACGCTTGTACTCGCCTGCAGGGTTCTTACTACACACGCTCTTGTAGGAGTCATGTTGTACACACTCATAGGATTCATACTTTGTACACGCTCATACGAGTCACACTGTACGCACGTTTATAGTATTACATGGCCCACGCTCATAGGATTACTACTGAGTATGCACTCATAAGGTTCGTGCTGCACACCCGCTCGCAGGACCTGTATCACGCATGTTTGGAGGGTTATATTACTCGGGTGCACGCGGCAATCAGGCTGCGTGTGCACTCGTGGCATGTGTTCTGTACATGCACTTGCGCTATTTGTGAAGTTCGTACGCCCGCAGTTTTGTGCAGCGCACATGCTCATACAGCACATGGGGTGTGGCCCTGTACGCAGGTATGTGGTTATAATAGTTACTACTTGCCGGCATATTCTCTGCCATCAGGTCGTGGTTAGCTTCAGGCATTCACTGGTGGTCTATACGCGTTTATGGTTGGCCCGAGTATAGGTTCATCAAGTTGGTGGTATAGCCATGCTTAGCGGTTTACGACAGTTTCACACGTAGTCGTTCTGCACGCATTTTTATATAGGCAGGGTGATACATAGCAGTTGTCGCTGCTCACACATATTCAGAACGACTATTACATGACGCACAGGCGGGGCTGACCCAGTAAACCGTTGCAGACGGGGTATGTCTCATTATCGTTGGTACTGACATGCCTTCTGAACGACACTGACACTACGCATAGGTGGTATTTACCTGTTAAGCCTGTCATGTTACAGAAAAGGTACGTCGCATAATTGTTATGACTGACACGCCACACATAGGTGATGTATACCCATCATGCCTCCCACGCCTGCAGGGAGTACGTTGCACGGTTGTTACTGACACACCTTCAGAACAGCAATAACGCCACACGTAGGTGATAAGATTTGTTTTATTATCCAAGTAATCACCTCATGAACCTGACACGTCTTCAGGTTGTGTTTACTTGTGTCGTCGGTGCACCTCTTTTACGATATAGTCACGTTCTCAAAATCGGAATTCACGATGTTTTGGGTTGTAATGGTACTCGTATGAACTTTCGCACTTACCACTGGGCACACACTTATCTAGACTCAGTTACGCATATAATTCTCGTCCGACACGTCTTCGCATACTTTCCCTCTCTCCTGGTTTAAAGAGTTTCTTATTGTTGTCCAAGTAATCACCTCATGAACCTGACACGCTTTCAGGTTGTGATTGCTTGCGTTGTCGATGCGCTCATTTCTCTGTGTAGTCATGTCCCAAAAATGTACTTCATGGTGTTCTAGGTTGATATGGTACTCGTTTAACGTTTCGCATTTGTCACCGGGCGCATACTCGTTTAGACCCGGTTACGCATACGATTCTCGTCCGACACGTCTGCGCATACTTTCCCTCTGTCTGGTTTAAAGTGTCGTACATTGTTCTCCAAGTAATCACCTCATGAACTTGACACGCTTTCAGGTTGTGATTGCTTGCGTTGTCGATGCGCTCCTTTCTATGTGTAGTCATGTCCCAAAAAGGTGCTTCATGGTGTTCTAGGTTGATATGGTACTCGTTTAACGTTTCGCACTTGTCACCGGGCGCATACTCGTCTAGGCCCGGTTACGCATACGATTCTCGTCCAACACGTCTTCGGATACTTTCCCTCTGTTCTGGTTTAAAGTTTCGTACATTGTTCTCCAAGTAATCACCTCATGAACCTGACACGTTTTCAGGTTGTGATTGCTTGCGTTGTCGATGCGCTCCTTTCTCCGTGTAGTCTCGTTCCTAAAGATGCTCTTCAGGGTGTTCTACGTTGTTAAGGTACTTGTATAACGTTTCGCTCTTGTCACCGGGCACATACTTGTCTAGGTCCGTCACGTATACAATTCTCACCCGTCACGTCTTCGGATACTCTCTCTCTGTCCTGGTGTTAGACGGTCAGCCATGTTATAGATAAATGAGCTTGGCTAGACGGTTAGTTTGGCTGTCCCTACTACATACATTTACTTTCACATGTGCTCACGTTGAAGGAGTCCAGTATATTGCAGCAGATGCCTTGTCCGCAAATACGCAAAAATTTATGGTACGGCGTGGTACTCGTTTTCCAAATCCAGATCCAAGCACGCCGAGGGCGACAAGATTTCAGTTCCCTTCCTATTAGCATATGTCGGGTTTTGCCATTCCACACTGCATTTATCCCACAATACTTTTAAGAGTTATCTAGCCGGTATCCAACACCATTTATCCTTGACCAATACCCGTAGTTACTCCATACTCTCTTCTCGCTTGGTGAAGTCCGCTCTGAAGGGCATCCTTGAGAAGGAAGTCCCTCGCAGCCCAGTCAGACAACCAATCACAGGCAACGTGTTCAGGCAGTTGTCCGACTTGTTAGACTCCACACCATTGGGTATCCGTGATAGCCTCACATTAAAAGCGGCCATGTACCTTGCCTGTTATGGGTTTCTCAGACCGGGTGAGTGTACAACTCGGACCATTAACGCACCCTATCCTAAGGTCAGTCAGCTGTCACATGTCTCTGATCATTTCGAGCTGTCCCTCAGTCAGACCAAGACCTCGTTACCGGGTCAAACTGTGGTTGTTCGGTTTTCCCCACCGTGCACAAAGGGTGTCCTGCCACAGTCCTCCGTGAATTGTTGAATGCCTGTGTAACCTATCAGCTGACGACCTTTTACTCCATTTCAGGTCCAACCCGCTAACTACTTCTCAGTTCATCAAACATTTACGCATTTCAGTCAGGTCGCTGGGAGGAGTCCCGACTTCATTATCCGGTCACTCCTTCCGTATTGGCGCAGCTACAGCCAATTCTAAGCACGGGGTCCCAGCCCACGTAATCATGAAATTAGGATGTTGGAAATGCGGATGCTACATGCAGTATATCCCTAACCCTCGCAAAGAAATGGCTAGCGCATTCCAGTCTCTTGTGTTGTAATCCGCAATAAACAAACAAATGTTTGTTTAAATCCGGGTTTTGCCCTCTTTTCCAGGCATATTCTTTACGCCGCAGTTATGGCACACTCCAAACTGCTTAGTTGAGGTTGATAGATTATTGGTTACAGTTGGTTGTTAGGTTAGTATTAGGGTTTTACGCATTTCAGTCATGTAGCAACGACCACAAATGGAAAGGCCTGCGCAGCTGGCCTGTAATTGTGGGAGGAGCGGGATGACTATAAAACTCACGGCTCTCCTCCCTTCAATGACGCCGTGGGTTCTTCGCTCCCACCCGCCCCCCCTTCTTTTCATTCCATCACACTTACCACAGGGTATGCCCTCTTTTCCAGGCATATTCTTTACGCCGCAGTTATGGCACACTCCAAACTGCTTAGTTGAGGTTGATAGATTATTGGTTACAGTTGGTTGTTAGGTTAGTATTAGGGTTTTACGCATTTCAGTCATGTAGCAACGACCACAAATATATATATATATGTGTACATATGTGTATGTCTATGTACTGTGCCTGTGTGTGTGTGTGTTACTACTGTGGATGACTAAGTAAATGGATGTAAAGTGTGTATCTATACCAGTGTTTCCCAACCAGGGTGCCTCCAGTTGTTGCAAAACTACAACTCCCAGCATGCCCGGACAGCCAAAGGCTGTCTGGGCATGCTGGGAGTTGTAGTTTTGCAACTTCTGTAGGCATCCTGGTTGGGAAACACTGATCTATTCCATCTGTGTGTGTATGAAGCATGTACAGTATGTAATGTGTACAGTATGTGTGTGTATAATGCATGTACAGTATGTAGTGTACAGTGTGTGTATGATGCATGTTTAGTATGTAATGTGTACAGTGTGTGTGTGTGTATGAAGCATGTACAGTATGTAATGTGTACAGTATCTGTGTGTGTATGAATCATGTATAGTATGTAATGTGTACAGTGTGTGTATGATGCATGTATAGTATGTAATGTGTACAGTGTGTGTGTGTATGATGCATGTATAGTATGTAATGTGTACAGTATCTGTGTGTGTATGAATCATGTATAGTATGTAATGTGTACAGTATGTGTGTATGATGCATGTATAGTATGTAATGTGTACAGTATGTGTATGATGCAGGTACAGTATGTAATGTGTAGAGTGTGTTGTGTGTGTATGAAGCATGTATAGTATGTAATGTGTACAGTGTGTTGTGTGTATGAAGCATGTATAGTATGTAATGTGTACAGTGTGTGTGATGCATGTACAGTATGTAATGTGTACAGTATGTGTGTGTATGATGCATGTACAGTATGTAGTGTACAGTGTATGAAGCATGTACAGTATGTAATGTGCAGTGTGTGTGTGTGTGTGTGTGTGAAGCATGTACAGTATGTAATGTGCAGTGTGTGTGTGTGTGAAGCATGTACAGTATGTAATGTGTAGTGTGTGTATGTGTGTGTGTATGAAGCATGCATGTACAGTATGTAATGTGTACAGTGTGTTGTGTTGAAGCATGCATGTACAGTATGTAATGTGTACAGTATCTGTGTGTGTATGAAGTATGCATGTACAGTATGTAATGTATACAGTGTGTGTGTATATAATCCATGCAGTGGCAGATCAAGGGGGGGGGGGAAACGGGGCAATTGCCCCATCCCGTGCGTGCGCCCATTGCAAAGCAACGCGGAGGAGCGGTGCAGCGAACAGGATATGCGCTGGCCAGCATGGTAAGTTACCAGCTGCACATCAGCTTCAGTGCTCCGACCACCGCTCTTCCAGTCCCGGGACCTACTGCTATGGTGGCCGGACCAGAGGAGCAGTGGTCAGAGCACTGAAGCAGGGCAGTAAACAGGCATACAGCCTCCAGCCATACACTGTATGGCTGGAGGCTGTATGTCTGTGGGGGAACATACTACACCTAATGTGAGGGGACTATGCTGCACCTAATGTGGGGTAAACTATACTGCCAACCTAATGTGGAGAACTATACTGCACCTAATGTGGAGAACTATACTGCATCTAATGTGGGGAGACCTATACTGCATCTAATGTGGGGAGAACTATACTGCATCTAATGTGGGGAGAACTATACTGCACCTAATGTGGGGAGAACTATACTGCACCTAATGTGGGGGAACTATACTGCACCTAATGTGGGGGAACTATACTGCACCTAATGTGGGGAACTATACTGCACCTAATGTGGGGAACTATACTGCACCTAATGTGGGGGAACTATACTGCCTAATGTGGGGGAACTATACTGCACCTAATGTGGGGAACTATACTGCCTAATGTGGGGGAACTATACTGCACCTAATGTGGGGGAACACTGCTAGCCTAACATGGGGAGAACTCTGCTGCACCTAGCGTGGGGGGAACTCTGCTGCACCGAACTCTGCTGCACCTAACGTGGGGGGAACTGTGCCGCACCCAACGTGGGGGGAATTGTGCCGCACCCAACGTGGGGGGAACTGTGCCGCACCTAACGTGGGGGGAACTCTTCTGCACCTAACGTGGGGGGGACGGACTGTGCGGCACCTAATATGGGGGCCTCATATAAACGTTCGCTCACGTCACGCTCCCAGCATTCAAGGGCCAGCGTTACTATGTCCTGACGCCGGCCCTAGAATGTGACGTGCGTGAACATCAAGGGGGGGGGGCCTCCATGTCCATTTTGATTGGGGCCCCCCAAATTCCTTCAAACGGCCCTGCATTCACATTGGGGGGGGGGGGGCAAACCTGCAGCTGTTGCAAAACTACAACTCCCAGCATGTACTGACGGAAAGTACATGCTGGGAGTCGTAGTTATGCAACAGTTGGAGGCACATTGGTTGCAAAACACAGAGTTTTTTTTACTTAACTCAGTGTTTCCCAACCAGTGTACCTCCAGCTGTTGCAAAACTATAACTCCCAGCATGTACAGTCTCTCAGTTGTATTTTGTTGTTGTATTTTTTCAACAGCTGGAGGCACACTGGTTGCAAAACACTGAGTTAGGTCACAAACTGTTTCACAACCATTGTGTCTCCAGCTGTTGCAAAACTGCAACAATTAGCATGCATTGACAGCCGAAGGGCATGCTAAGAGTTGTAGTTTTGCAACAGCTGGAGGCACACTGCTACAACTCCCAGCATACCCTTTGGTAGGCTGTGCATGTTGGGAGTTGCAGTTATGCAACAGCTGGATGCACACTTTTTCCTAGAAAAAATGTGCCTCCAGCTGTTGCATAATTACAACCCCCAGCATGCACAGACTACCAAAGGGCATGCTGGGAGTTGTAGTTGGAACTCCAGCTGTTGCAAAACTACAACTCTCAGCATGCCCTTTGGCTTTGCATGCCGAGAGTTGTTGCTAAGCAACAGCAGGAGGCCTCACCTCCTGCTGTATCCTGCCGCCGGGACCGCTGCCGCCACCGTTCCTGCTGTTCCTGTCGCCACCACCGATCCTGAGGGGACCCCCGCCGGACCAGGGCAAGGTAGGAGACTCCTGCCGGCGCCAATTTCCGCTCTGATCCCCGCCCCGATCACCGCCCAGCAGGTCAGTGATTGGTCAGTCGTTCCAACCGATCACTCACGTGATCGTGAGGCGGCACCCGTGCCACTTCACTCCTGCTGGGTAAGGGTGAATGGGGCTGTCTCGGACAGCCCCATTCACCCTTTTTCTCCGAGTCACCAAAGATCCGATTGACCCGGAATAGTAGCAAATCACCGGTCTGAATTGACCGGCGATTTGCGTTGATCACCGATATGGAGGGGACCTCAGGAACCCCTGGACAATATGCCGGGATGCCTGCTGAACGATATCAGCAGGCATCCAGGTCCGGTCCCTACCCGGCGGGGCCAGAAGAATGCAGGGTGTACCCATACGCCCTGAGTCCTTAAGGACTCAGAAACATCAGAGTATGGATACGCCCTGCATCCTTAAGGGGTCAAACTACTTAAACAGGATGGCAGTGAAGAAGCACTAAAAATAAAATATGTAAAAAAAACTGATAAAAGCTGCAAAAATAGAGACAGAGAGACTCATTGCCAAAGAGAGCAAAACTAACCCCAAAATGTTCTTTAACTATATAAATAGCAAAAAGGTCAAAAAGAAATTATAAACGGGGATCAGGAAAAAGCAAATATATTAAACAAATTCTTCTCCACTGTATTCACCGAGGAAAATTAAATGCCAGGTGAAATACAACGAGATAAGGTAAACTCGCCAGTACAGGTCAGCTGTCTAACCCAGGAGGAAGTACAGTGGTGCCTACAAAAAAATCAAAATAGACAAATCACCAGGTCCAGATGGCATTCACCCCGGTGTTCTAAAGGAATTAAGTAATGTTATAGACAGACCCCTATTTTTAATAAGGGACTGTTCCCCAGTACTGGCGCATGGCAAATGTGGTGCCAATATTTAAAAAGGGGTCAAAAGGTGACCCCGGGAATTATAGACCTGTTAGATTAACCTCTGTTGTATGTAAATTGTTTGAGGCTTTTCTAAGGGATGCTATTTTTGGATTTTCTTGATAAAAATAAATGTATGACTCCATATCAGCATGGCTTTATGAGGGATCGGTCCTGTCAAACTAACCTGATCAGCTTTTATGAGGAGGTGAACTCCAGACTGGACCAAGGGGAATCGCTGGATGTCTTATATATGGATTTTTCCAAAGCATTTGATACGGTGCCACATAAAAGATTGGTGCATAAAATGAGAAGGATTGGGCTGGGGGAGAATGTGTGCAAGTGGGTAAGTAACTGGCTCAGTGATCGGAAACAGAGTGGTTATTAATGCTACTTATTCTGATTGGGTGACTGTTACTAGTGGGGTACCACAGGGGTCCCTCTTGGGTCCTGTTCTATTTAATATATTTATGAATGACCTTTTAGAGGGGTTGAATAGTAAAGTAGCAATTTTTGCAGATGTTACAAATGGATCTGGATAGGTTGGAGGTTTGGGCTGGGAAGTGGCAGATGAGGTTCCACACTGATAAATGTAAGGTTATGCACAAGGGGAAGAAAAATCCAGGCTGGGATTATGTATTAAATGGGAGCACACTTGGGACGACTGACATGGAAAAGGACTTAGGAGTCTTAGTTAACAGTAAATTTAGCTGTAGTGACCAGTGTCGGGCAGCTGCTGCCAAGGCAAATAAAATCATGGGGTGCATCAAAAGGGGCATAGATGCCCACGACAAGGAAATAATTCTACCACTGTACAAATCACTAGTCAGACCACACACAGAATACTGTGTACAGTACTGGGCACCAGTGTATAAGAAAGATATAGTCGAGCTGGAGAGGATTCAAAAACGGGCAACCAGAGTAATAAGGGGAATGGGAGGACTACAGTACCCAGAAAGATTATCTGAATTAGGGTTATTTAGTTTAGAAAAAAGAAGGCTTAGGGTAGACCTAATAACTATGTATAAATATATCAGGGGACAATACAGAGATCTCTCCCATGATCCATTTATACCTAGGACTGTATCTATAACAATTGGGCATCCTCTACGTGTAGAAGAAAGAAGGTTTCTACACCAGCACAGACAGACGGGGGTTCTATACTGTAGGAGGTGGTCATGGTGAACTCTGTAATAGAGTTCAAAAAGGGGCTGGATGCAGAGAATAATAACATCTCTGGCTATGTATACTAGATTTATAGGGACAGAACGTTGATCCAGGGATTTATTCTGACTGCCATATTTGGAGTCGGGAAGGAATTTTTACCTCTAGTATGAGTTTTTTTTTGCCTTCCTCTGGATCAACTCAGTAGGGACTCATTAGGGTTATAGGTTGAACTTGATGGACTCTGGTCTTTTTTCAACCTTATGAACTATGTTACTATGTTAGGTCTTATTGGAAGGGCGCCTGTCTGTACAGTGCGACCCAAAATCCGTTGGTAATCCTCAGATTTCATGATGCCTTGCACACCTTCAAGGCACCCGGTGCCAAAGGCCGCAAAACAACTCAAAAACATCATTGAACCTCCACCATATTTCACTGTAGGTACTGTGTTCTTTTCTTTGTAGGCCTCATTCTGTTTTCGGTAAACAGTAGAATCACGTGCTTTACAAAAAAGCTCTATCTTGGTCTCATCTGTCAACACAATGTTTTTCCAGAAGGATTTTGGGACTGTTCAAGTTCATTTTGGCAAAATGCAGTCTTGCTTTTTTATGTCTCTGTGTCAGCAGTGGGGTCCTCCTTGGTCTCCTGTCATAGCATTTAATTTCATTTAAATGTTGACGGATAGTTCGTGCTTACACTGATTCCCCCTGAGCCTGCAGGACAGATTGAATATCTTTTCAACTTGTTTGGGGCTGCTTATCCACCATCCGGCCTATCCTGCATTGACACCTTTCATCAATTTTTCTCTTCCGTCCAAGCCCAGGGAGATTAGTTACAGTGCCATGGATTGCAAACTTCTTGATAATGATGCACACTGTGGACAAAGGCGAATCTTGATCTCTGGAGATGGACTAGTAACCTTGAGATTATTATTTTTCCACAATTTTGGTTCTCAAGTCCTCAGACAGTTCTCTTCTCCTCTTTTTGTTGTACATGCTTAGTGTGGTGAACACACACACAATGCAAAGACTAAGTGAACTTCTGTCCTTTTTATAAGCTTTCAGGTGTGATTTTTATATTGTGAATTGCTGGGAATTATCTCTAATAATTTTTTCCTGCATAAAATAACAGCTTGGAATTATTTTCTGCAAATTCTGTTCTACACTTATTAACAGCTTGAAACCATCCCCTGAAATTCCGTTTTTATATATACTAATAGCGTGGAACTATCTCCAACAATTTTTGTCCTAAATATACTATTAGTTTGGAACTATCTCTGGCAATTTTGTCTCACAAATATATTTTAATATCTTGGAATTATTTCTCATATGGTTTCACGTTTGGAACTATCTCCTGTAATTTTGTCCTACATAGGTTAACAGCTTGGAATAATTTTTTTTTATAATTTTGTCTCACATATAGTAATAGCAGGGGTCAAGTCCTGGGAAAAAAAAGTGTGGGAACTCACCCAAGATTTCCTCTTGAAAGGGTACTCCGCCCCTAGACACCTTATCCCCTATCCAAAGGATAGGGGATAAGATGTCTGGTTGCAGTGGTCCCGCAGCTGGGGACCCCCTCATTCTCCCTGCTGCACCCGGCATTCGTTTAGAGCGTTGGGTGCAGCGCCGGAGGCTCGTGATGTCACTGCCACAGCCCCTCAATGCAAGTCTATAGGAGGGGGCATGACAGCTGTCACGCCCACTCCCATAGACTAGCATTGAGGGGGCATGGCCGTGACGTCACAATTAGAGATGAGCGAACCTTTAAAAAATTTGATTCGGCCGATTCGCCGAATTTTCCGAAAAAGTTTGTTTCGATCCGAATTTTTTCGTGGTGAATCTATATTAAAAAAGGCTATTTCTACCCTACATACAGCCTCTATAGGGGTATAGAACACTTTGCTGTGTTCTAAAATGCATATGGAGTGTGCTGGGTTAGTAAAATACCGTAATACTGTTATTCAGAATAACATGCAGATTACCGGCATCGCTTTTAGAATCACTGCCGCACAGCTGCACAATTACAGAGCCTGGTGGTGGCATCAGTGTCAGGAGACCATATGGTGACCGAATGACACAGCGTGGAGGTGTTGGCAGCATGAGGAGACCATATAAAGGCTGAATGGCACAGCGTGGAGGTGTTGGCAGCATGACACAGTTTGGATGAGGCTGATGCATGAGGACACCATATAGTGGCTGAATGACACAGCTTGGATGAGGCTGAAGCATGAGGACACCATATAGTGGCTGAATGACACAGCGTGGAGGTGTTGGCAGCATGAGGAGACCATATAAAGGCTGAATGGCACAGCGTGGAGGTGTTGGCAGCATGACACAGTTTGGATGAGGCTGATGCATGAGGACACCATATAGTGGCTGAATGACACAGCGTGGAGGTATTGGCAGCATGAAGAGACCATATAGTGGCTGAATGGCACAGCGTGGAGGTGTTGGCAGCATGAGGACACCATATAGTGGCTGAATGGCACAGTGTGGAGGTGTTGGCAGCATGAGGACACCATATAGTGGCTAATTTTTTGATTTGAAATTTAAAACAACCTTTGCGTGTCCCGGACCCCAGCATGTGGGTACGAACAGGGCCGGCCTTAGGTGTTCAGGTGCCCTGTGCGAGCTAACCTTGTGGCGCTCCCCCCCCCCCCATTACCCCATAAACATACACAAAGAGGAAAAAAATATTTGTAACAAATATATTTTTAAATATTTAATCAGTCCCCTGCCCCCTTAATCAGTCCCATGTCCCCCTTCAACAACCCCCTTAATCAGATGCAGTATAGTCCCCCCACATTAGGTGCAGTGTACAGTATCTCTCCACAATAGGTGCAGTATAGTTCCCCACATCAGGTGTAGTATAGTTCCCCCACATTAGGTGCAGTATAGTCTACTATAATCTACTGCTATGGACTATAGACCATAGTAGTAGGTCCTGGGACCGGAGGAGTGGTGGTCGGAACACTGAAGATGATGTACAACATACATGTAACTTTCCATGCGTGCGCGCTTCCTCTTCCTCGCTGCTCCGCTCTGCTGTTGCTATGGGCGCACATACAGGACGTTAGTGACGTCCCTGCGTGCCCGATCTCCCGGCGGCTCCTGCGTTTTTAAAGTTAAAGCGGGGGGGCCGCCACGAAGAAACGAGACATCCTTGTGTCCCGAAAAGATCTTTCGGGACACAAGGATGTCCAGAATGTGACGGGGGCCCCTGCGGGCTGCTTAGTGGTGGCCGCGGATCCCCCCCACCGGGCTTGATTAGGGTGTGCCCAGGCACATCCCGTGCCCACGCCTATGGCTTCTCCCCATCTTCGGCCAGCCTGTTACACTGCAATCTGTGTGGGCTGCCTGGCGCCCCTGTTGCTATGGCGCCCTGTGCGGCCGCACAGCTTGCACACCCCTAAGGCCGGCCCTGGGTATGAAGGACCAAATCCAAAAAGCCCCCACAGGGCTCATGTGGCCGTGAGATTTAGGCGCAACGTCTCCATTGCCCTGACCGACCATTGTTTCCAAGACTTCTTGCCAAGGCAAACCATGTGAAGAACAGCGTGACACCACCGTGACCTGCACACATGGTATGCTGAAGGGCCACTGAGACTTGTCCAGGCAGTGGAGGCTTAAGACACAGTGGAGGACGTGGAGGTGGAGTAGCACACTGTCACAGGACCAACGGGCTGACAGAGTGTAGCAGGAAGCTACATTGAGTACACCCCAGGGCTTCAGAATCCCAACCATTTTTAAAATAATTTTAAGAATATTTAGGACAGCGGGTACTACCTATATATTGCCTGAATGACACAGCCTGGAGTTGGCTGATGCATGAGTACACACTAGGGCTTCACAATCCCTCCAAAAAAACACAACAATTGTAGAAATTTATGAAGAAGACTTTTGGATAGGGGGTGCTACCTTTGAGAAAATTTGAAATTCCCAGACCCAGGCCCAGTAGCGCCATCAGTAAACCATATATTGCCTGAATGACACAGGCTGGAGTTGGCTGATACCAAAGCTTCACAATTCCTAATAAAAAAGACAAACATTATTGACGAAAAATGTTAAGAAAAATTTAGGACAGTAAGTGCTCTCTATATATTACCAGAATGACGCAGCATGGAGTTGGCTGCAGCATGAGGAGACCATTGAAATGTGTGATTTTTACTTGGATGTACCTATGCGGTATGCACTGATGAGGGCAGTAATATGCCTAACTATACCCAGAAAAAAATCTGTATTTTTGTAAAACACCAGCCGGTGGATACTATTGTTTGGACTTTGACGGTATGGAGCACCTTGACAGCTTAACAGGTACTAAATGGTACAATATTTGGATGTACGTATGCGGTATGCACTGATGAGGGCAGAAATATGCGTAACTATACGCAGAAAATACTATTACAAAATTCTAAAAAAAAAAACAGCCGGTGAATACTATTGTTTGGACTTGCACAGTATGTAGCCCCTTGACAGATTAACAGGTACAAAATGCACTACAGTCCACTGAACAATCACGTATTTCTGAACAGCAGCAGGACCCAAAAGTGCAGCACCACAAAAAAAAAATCCAGGGATTAAACCCTAAATTGCACTCTGTCACACAATTCTGAGCAGCAGAAGATTTGTGGAGCAAAAAAAATAAACTCAATTGGGCTGAAAAATGAGGAGATAAGATGCTTCAGAAAGTTCCGGCAGCTTGGAGATCTGTATGAGGCAGCTGACAGCTATCTGCCCCTCTCTGCTGCAATGCTCAATAACGTGAATAGGAGGTTTAGCTATCACTGATCCTTCTCAGTGTTAACAGCAAAGCACTCTGCACTCCTGTATTTCCCTAATGTGACTAGCAGTTGTTGTGTAACGCTGTGGTATGAGCTTTTCACACGCAGTCCCGTCCTCTCTATCTGAGTGCATAGATGAAATGAAGAGAGGCAAGATGGCCGCCGATTATAAAGGGGCTGTGACATCACAGGGGTCAGTGAACACTGATAGGCTGCATCTCACATGTGATTCAGGGTCAGCCCGCCTACCTTCATTCCCGCCGCTGTTTCCCGCCCTCCTGTAATCCCCTGCCCCATGTACTCACATGTGGATCCGCCATCATAGCCTGGAACGCTGTAAAATGGAGTTTAATGAAGCGATTCGTGCAATCGAATCACGGCGATATTCGCATTCGTTGCAAATCGAATTTTTCATGAAATTCGTAATGAATTCGGGTTTGTCAACTTCGATTCGCTCATCTCTAGTCACAATCTTCTGCCCCCTTCACCAGTCATTCGGCACGGACCAAAGTTCACTCAGTGCATCGGATGTCTGGGAGGAGTCCCCAGCAGCGGGACCCCCTGGATAAGATGTCTAGGAGCGGAGTACCCCTTTAAGGGCTGGTCCTGCAGGACTCCTGCTAATGGGAACTGCGTTCCTGCTGTGGAAAAAGTGCAGGAACTCTGTTCCCATGAGTTCCTGCAGAACTTTAACCCTGAGAAATAGCTTGGAATTATTTTCTGTAAATTTTTCCCTACGTGTATGAATGGTTTGGAATGGTTTCTCAGAGTTTTATTTTACATATATTGACAGTTTGGAATCATTTCCTGCAAGTTTGATGTACATATATTAACAGCTTGGTATTATTTTCTGTAATTTTGTCTTACATACAGTATAGTAGCAGTTTGGAATTCGTTTTATACTAACAGCTTGGAAGTATTTCCAAATTTTGCTTCTTATACACTAAGAGCTTGAACTTTTTTCGTTTTTGCATTATGATACTATGTATCATAAAGTGCTATTTATGATAGATAGTAACATAGGGGGAGATTCATCAAAACCTGTGCAAAGGAAAAGTTGTCCAGTTGCCCATAGCAACCAATCAGATTGCTTCTTTCATTTTGTAGAGGCCTTGTGAAAAATGAAAGAAGTGATCTGATTGGTTGCTATGTGCAACTGGACAACTTTTCCTTTGCACAGGTTTTGATAAATCTCCCCCATAGTTTGTAAGGTTGAAAAAGGCAAGAGTCCATAGTGTCCAACCTCAAAGCAAAAGAGTGGATATGGTGGAAGACTAGAGGATTATCAAAAAAGGGATTCCCAGAAATGTTGAAGAAAATTCTAGAGGGGGTAGAAAAATCTAATCTTTGGTAGAGGTGCAGGAGTGTTTGCGTGGTGTAAAAATAGAGGTGTCCCTGATCCGGGAGAACATAAAAAAAAAAAATTAAGCAAGAATAGGAGAGGTAGAAAATAGAGTGGGTGAGATTCAAGACAAATCAGAGTGCAGATAGGGAGATAGTTAAGCTAATAAAAATCCGTCATCAAATGTCTACAACATTTCGATATCTAGGGGAGGCGTGGCTTGGTGCACTTTTGCGTGCGCAGTGCTTGATGCTCGGCTGTGTGCACCTCATCAAGCGGCTCGGACCACGCTACATTACCGGCAATTTCGGAGCACCCGCTTCCAGCTCCAGCGTCTGCTCCGCTATACCACCAACCACAGCTAAGTGATTTTCCGGTTCCCTCTACCTCAGTGTTTGTGCCGGAGCAGGCAAACTCCTCCTCACCTGACCCACACTTGGAGGCTGCAGTGCATCCCTCAACAGTTCAAAGTGCTGGACCATCAATGCAAAGGTCTCAGCACGACATAAGTGACCCTCCTGCCACAATATACAAAGGCCCAGAGGGACCACAAAGCCAGCCTCATGCCAAAATACCTGTCTCACCCACTCCTCTCAGATGCCTGAGATTCAAGCCATACAGCCACAGACAGACCAAAACTCACACCATCCCTCTTCTACTCTCCTTCTGCTGAGCTCTGTGAATGCCCCATCCCCCATGAAATTGTCCGTTACCCTTCCCTCCTTCGCCAAGCCCCACTCCTGAACGAATATTTGCTCCTGGACGCTCTCTGCCTTCAGGATCTCAAGTCATCAATATCTGATTTTCAATGCACACACGAGAATGACCCTTTGACCCCCATGATCAAATAGGAGACTCTGAAGTGTGTCCTCAGAGGAGTCCTAATTAAACACGGGGCTATACTAAAGAGGGAATCAGTCGCAAAATACATCTCGCTTATCAACTGTCTCCACACCCTAGAGTCCCTGAATCAACAGTCTTGCCAGGAAACAGTTTTGCATGAGCTTATCCAGGTTCGACATGAACTCTTGTCCCACCTGATCATTAAACATAGTCACTATAGACAGGTTACGGGACAGGTCTTCTACGAATGGGGGGACAAATCAGGTAGACTTCTCGCCAATGCCCTTAGGGAAAGGCGATCCTCCTTTTTGTACATTCCATACGTACTCCCTCAGGCTCCCTCTCTTGTTTAACCCCTGATATATTCGACACATTTCGCTTGTATTATGCCTCACTTTATAATCTGTCAAACCCTCACCAGCCATCCTCCACCTTGCCCTCCTCCTCCCCACTACACCAATATATTTCAGCTACGGTCCTACCCTCGTTCCACTACACCAATATATTTCAGCTACGGCCCTACCCTCGTTATCACCAGACAAGGTTCAATCCTTAGAAGCTCCCTTTACAACGGAGGAAATAGATCTAGTGATAAAATCTTTTCCGGGAGGTAAGAGCCCGGGACCAGATGGGTATACTGCCAAATTCTTCAAAACATTACACTTCGATCTCGCTGTCCCTCTTCTTTCAGCTTATAACTCTATCTCCTCCTCTTCTCCCCTCCCTCAATCATTTTTGGGAGCCTTGTCCAATATTGTCCAATCTTGTTGATCAATCTAGATGCAAAACTTTTCGTTAAAACTCATAGTAAATAGACTTTCTCATCTTATGGATTCTCTAGTGCACCCCGATCAAGAGGGATTCATCCGTGGGAGGAAAGTTAAAGACAACACTCTGCGGACGTTCTCAGCTGTTCACCACTCTTTCTTCTCTCCCTTGACGCGGAGAAAGCCTTCGATAGAATGGATTGAGGCTTTCTAGAGACAACACTCACGAAGATTGGTCTGGGCGCCGTAATGAAGGCTCGTATTATGGCACTCTATTCCCACCTACAAGCTCAGGTCCATCTGAATGGTGAGCTTTCTCACCCTTTCAGCATTTGTAATGGCACGAGGCAAGGATGTCTTTTGTCTCCACTGTTGTACATACTATGCATGGAACATCTTCTAATAGACATCTGTCAGAACCCAGACATTAAGGTGCTCAACATTCCCCCCCCCCCCCCGCACCATTACATATGTTCCGCCTTTGCAGATGACCTGCTTCTATATCTCTCATCTCCTCTCATGTCTCTATCCTCTCTGATGTCCACCCTACAACATTTTTCCACACACAGCAACTACAAAATGAACCCTACCAAATGTGAAGCCCCTAACATCACCCTACCTCTTTCTACCATTTGACAGCTCTTAGACAACTATCCTTTCAAATGGCAGTCTAAATCAACTTTTTTTCTTTTTTTTTACATTATAAATTTTATTTTCATATAAATTTCCATACATCAATACGCAAAAAAAAAAAAAAAAAACCCATATACTAACCCCCCCCCCCCTCCCCACCCATCAGCCTGGCATTACTATCTGACCCTAATCTATCTAAAAAGAGAGAGCAAGGGCAACAACAAAAAACCTTTCTAACAAGGAAGCTACCTAATTTTTCCATAATGCCCACCTTTCTTTTTCCTTGATTCCTAATTTCCTATCCTTATATAGGATTTCTTCATATTTTTTATAACCTTATTCACCAGCTCTATCCATCCTTTTTTCAGTGGGTACCCCCGGAGCCATCCATTTTCTGAGTATCACCATCTTTGCCAATCCAATGTTTCTCACAATCCCTTTTCCATAACCTTTTACGTTTAATCCTATCCCCAAAATTGCACTTCTAGCTTAGAAGCTAGAAGTGGCAACCTTAAAATCCTTAGCAATTTTCCTATACACTCTCACCAAAAATTCTTTGATTCTCCAAGAATCCCACATTAAATGCAGTAGGTACACTTCTTCCTTACTGCATTTGGGGCACATGACATATTTTCTTATACCCATTTTCTCCAAAAGCTTTGGAGTATAATAAATCCTATGATTCAGTTTCCAGAAAGAAACACAGTGATTCATACTAACTGAGGACATCCTAAATTTTTTTAGGACAGTCTACAATTCCACCTCAGTTATTACCTCTACATCCTCCTCCCATTTATTTTCTGGGTGATCCCAATACTATTCACAATCTTTCTATACACTATCCCTAACACATTCTTAACCTTTTGTCCCTTAAATGGGTACTCCGCCCCTGGCATCTTATCCCCTATCCTAAGGATAGGGGATAAGATGTTAGATCGCCGCGGTTCTGCTGCTGGGGACCCCGGGGATCGCCGCAGCGGCACCCCGCCATCATTACTACACAGAGCGAGTTCGCTCTGTGCGTAATGACGGGCGATACAGGGGCCGGAGCAGCGTGACGTCATGGCTCCGCCCCTCATGACACGATCACCATGCCCCCTTCCCATAGACTTGTATTGACGGGGCAGGCCATGACGTCACGAGGGGCGGAGCCGTGATATAACGATGCTCCGGCCCCTGTATTGCCCGTCATTACGTGAAGTGCGATCTCGCTCTGCGCAGTAATGATAGCGGGGTGCCACAGCAGCAATCCCCGGGGTCCCCAGCAGCGGGACCCCGGGATCTGACATCTTATCCCCTATCCTTTGGATAGGGGACAAGATGTCTAGGGGCGGAGTACCCCTTTAACCCTCATCAAAAACTCTATTTCCTGTTTTTCAATTTTCCACCTACAATTCTCCTTATCCCTCCACCATGCTTCTTTAACTTGGATACACCCACATTTATTCTCTTCCTCTAAACCAAACTCATTACAAATCTGTGTCTCTTCTTTCAATTTCCCTGCTTCAAATAAGTGATATACTCAATCAATACCATTCTCTCTCCAATTTGTGAATTTCGTGATTTTCAAAACATTTTTCATGTAGGTATAAACTCAAAACTCTAAGGGGGGGGGATTCATCAATATGTGTCTGTTGTAGACACAGTTCTACCCCTTTACACTGCTTGTCTAATTTACACTCTTGCTCAGAATTTACTAACTTTCCTACGAAATTTAGATACGTGAATGCGGAGGACTATGTCAGACTTTGTGGATTGCAACGATGAACAGCGTTTTTTTTTTTTAAATGTCAAAAGGCTTAAAGAGGGCTCTGGGGTAGTGTTTTTTTAAATACATTTTTTTTTCAATGTGTTGTATTTTTTTTATAATTGAATTTTCAGGCTTCGTAGTGGAAGGCGTCTTGTAGACATAATCTATCACTAGGCTGGGGCTTAGCGTTAGCCCCCAAAACAGGTAGCGCTAACCCCCAATTATTACCCCGGTACCAACCACCACAGGGGTTCAGAGAAGAGCTGGTTTTCACAGGCCCGGAGCGTCAAAAATGGCGTTCCTGGGCCTAGGTGGTAACAGGCTGGCATTATTTAGGCTGGGGAGGGCCAGTAACAATGGTCCTCGCCCACCCTGGTAACATCAGGCTGTTGCTGCTTGGTTGGTATCTGGCTGATACTGAAAAAATTAGGGAAACATACACTTTTTTGATTTATATATATATATATATATAAAAAAAATGCATAGGGTTTGCCCTATTTTTAGTATCAGCCAGATACCAACCAAGCAGCAACAGCCTGACGTGACCAGGGTGGGCAGGGACCATTGTTACTGGCCCTCCCCAGCCTAAATAACGCCTGCTTGTTACCGCCTAGGCCCAGCAGCACCATTTTGACGCTGTAGGCCTGTTGATACCAGCTCTTCCCAGCCCCCCCTATGGCGGTGGGTACCGGGGTGATAATTGGAGGTTAGCTTAGTAATGGATTCCGTCTATAAGACAGCTTCCACTACTAACCCTGAAAATTCAATTATAAAAAACAAGACACATTGGTAAAAAAAATGTATTAAAAAAAATAATCACTCCCCCACAGCCCTCATTAACCATATTATTGAAATAAAAAAAAATGCTGGTCATCGTCGCAGTCCACCGAATCTGACATAGTCCTCCGCATTCACGTATCTGAAATGAGAATAAAAGAAAAAATACTCTTCTGAGTGTGGAAATAACTCATATGTGGATATAAAGTGCTCTGTGGGTGAACTACAATGCTTGGAAAAGAACGAGCGCCATTGGGCTTTTGGAGAGAGAATTTGGTTGGAATGGAAGTCGGGGGCCATGTGCGTTTACCAAGCCCCCCATGAAGCCAGAAGAGTGGACCACCACCCCACATGTGACCCCATTTTGGAAACTACACCTCTCAAGGAATATAACAAGGGGTGCAGTGAGCATTTATATTCCACTGGCATTTGACAGATCATTGGAACAGTTGGCTGTGCAAATGAAAAATAAAATGTTTCATTTTTATGGACCACTGTTCAAAAAATCGGTCAGACACCTGTCCCTGCCGCAGCCGCTACGATGTCGTCCGGTAAGCCGGCCATGCTCCCACCCTCGCCGCACTTGTTCCCCCCCCCCCCTTTCTGTCTGGACTTCGATCGGTGAGCAGAGTGGGGAAAATTAATTTTACCCCCCCCCCCCGCCCGACTGGTCAGTCCTGATCGACTAATTGCAGGGGATAGGAGGAGGTGGCACCCCTGCCACCTCGCTTCTATCCTTAAGAATAATCAGAGCAGCTCCGATCATCCTAATTTTCCGTGCGATCGGATCACCAGTGATCCGTTTGGCCCTGAATTGCCGCAAATTTGCGATTTGGGGGAGGTCTCATCACCGACATGGGGGCTCTCAGGACCCCCCTGGGCATTGCCAAGGGATGTCTGCTGATAGATATCGCAGTCATCCTGGTCCGATCACCGCAATGGTGATCGGAAATAAGGAGGAGTACAGGAACGCCTTCCGTCCTTAAGTACCAGGATGCGAGGGCGTACCTGTACGCCCACCGTCCCCAACAGGTTAATTCCTTTATCTTTAAGAATCTCCATCAGAAATTCACCTTCTTGTGCAACAAATATTATCTGTGTTATTACATAATAATAATAATTGGGAACCCCCAGACCCCCTCTCTCCATTGTCGGATTTAGGTAATAACTCTTAAGCCGCACTTTTTTTCCACCCCATATGAATTCACAAATTTTTCTGTCTATCTCCTCAAAGAATTTATTTCTAATCCAATTTATTCTAAACCCAGATTTCTTTACAAATTCTTCTATTTCCCCTATTACTGCTGAAACACTGCTTTCTGGGTTACACACAAACAATACCACATCAACAGCGTATAAGAGGATTTTTTCCTTCCGCTCCTTAACTCCAAATCCTTCAAAGCTAGCGGTGGTCCGTATCTTTAAAGCCAATGGCTTCACAAAGAAGGCAAAAAGCAGGGGCAACAATGGGCACCCCTGTCTTTTGCCTCGACTGAGGTTAAAGCTGGTAGATAATTCCCCATTAATTTAGATCCTAGCTGCAGGTTCATTATAAATTGTCCGAACTCCCCTTATAAAATTTTCCCCCAAGCCAAATTCCCCCAATACCTTAAACAGGAAACCCCATTCCACCCTGTCAAAAGCCTTATTAGCATCAAGAGACAGGATGGAATGGGGCTCTCCACACTCCATCTGCATAGTCCATAACAATCTCCTGACATTCCCAAACATACTCCTACCTGGGACAAATCCCTTCCGCTCCTCCCCCACAACCTGATTAATTATCTTGGCTCGTCTCATCGACCACATTTTTGAAAAGATCTTACTATCCGTATTAAGTAACAAGATCGGCTGAAAGGCATCATCTCCCTGCTGTCCTTTCCTCTCTTCAGTATTAAAGGGGTACTCCGGTTGAAAAAACATTTTTTTTTAAATCAACTGGTGCCAGAAAGTTAAACAGATTTGTAAATGACTTCTATTAAAAAATCTTTACCCTTCCAGTACTTTTTAACAGCTGTATGCTACAGAGGAAATTATTTTCTTTTTAAATTTATTTTTTGTCTTGTCCACAGTGCTCTCTGCTGACACCTCTGTCCGTGTCAGGAAGTGTCCACAGCAGCATAGGTTTGCAATGGGGATTTTCTCCTGCACTGGACAGTTCCTGATACAGGCATCAGGTGTCAGCAGAGAGCACTGTGGAAAAGACAAAAAAGAAATTCAAATAGAAAAGAATTTCCTCTGTAGCATACAGCTGCTAATAAATACTGGAAGGGTAAAGATTTTTTAATGCAAGTCATTAACAAATCTGTTTAACTTTCTGGCACCAGTTGATTTAAAAAAAAAAAGTTTTCCCACCGGAGTACCCCTTTAAAATAATTACCGCATCAAGCATTAACGGGGGCAACTTCCCCACTTTCAGGCTAAGTTTCCACTTGATCTTTTCTCTGGCAGTTTTTGGAAAACTGCCACTGGAGTTTTTGAGCCAAAGCCAGAAGTGTATTCAAAAGGAATAGGACATATAAAGGAAGGACTTACACGTCTCCTCCCTTATGGATCCACTTCTGACTTTGGCTCAAAAACTGCCAGAAAAACAAACCAGTGGAAACTTAGCCTCAAGGATTCATGAAATACCTCTAAGAGAAAACCCAACAGTGGATTCTTTTATCTCCTATACACTTCAATGACAAACCCGTCTGACCCAGGTGCTGAATTTCCTGACATTTTCTTAAGTGCTTCTTGAATTTTCATGTAATTTCATCATTCAGTCCTTTCAAACATTCATTCTCCACCTTTGGGACCTCCAATTTTTTCAGATACTTCTCAGTTTTACATAGTTACATAGTTAGTATGATTGAAAAAAGACATACGTCCATCAAGTCCAACCAGGGAATTGAAGGGAAGGGTGTAAGGAGATAAGGGGAAGGGATGTAGTTTTATAATTCTGCATAAGCATTAATGTTATTTTGTTCCAGGAATGTATCTAACCCTGTTTTAAAGTTATTAATTGTTCCTGCTGTGACCAGTTCCTGAGGTAGACTGTTCCATAAATTGACAGTTCTTATGGTAAAGAAGGCGTGTCGCCCCTTTAGACTAAACCTTTTCTTCTCCAGACGGAGGGAGTGCCCCCTCGTCCTTTGGGGGGGGGGGGGGGTTTAACAGTTTTTCTCCATATTTTTTGTATGGGCCATTTATATACTTATATATGTTTATCATATCCCCCCCTTAAATGTCTCTTCTCAAGACTAAACAATTGTAACTCCTTTAATCGCTCCTCATAGCTAAGATGTTCCATGCCCCATATTAGTTTAGTCGCGCGTCTCTGCACCCTTTCCAGCTCCACAGTGTCCCTTTTATGGACAGGCATCATCCTCTATTTCTTCACTTTGATAAAGTTTTCTATAATAATTTACTGCAACTTCCTCAATCTCCTGTTTCCCAAATACCATCCTACCCTGATCATCTATTATTCCTTTAATACTCCTACTCTCCCGTTGGTTTCTCACAATCCCTGCTAGCCATTTTCTCGACTTGCCCCCTTCCTTGAATTTTTCTTTTTTTACCCCAAAATACAAGCCCAGAAAAAATATTAAGAATTCAAGTTCAGCATAGACTCCTAATTTTCTCTCCTATTAGATTATTTTGCCTTACTATATGCTAGCTTGGCCTCCTCCACTAGCTTGATCAGGGTCCTCTAGTTTTCCTTAGCTTTTTTCCTAACTCTACATATGTTTCTGTACAGGCAACCTCTTAACCCCTTAAGGACGCAGGACGTAAATGTACGTCCTGGTGAGGTGGTACTTAACGCACCAGGACGTACATTTACGTCCTGTGCATAACCGCGGGCATCGGAGCGATGCCCGTGTCATGCGCGGCTGATCCCGGCTGCTGATCGCAGCCAGGGACCTGCCGGCAATGGCCGACGCCCGCGATCTCGCGGGCGTCCGCCATTAACCCCTCAGGTGCCGGGATGAATACAGATCCCGGCATCTGCGGCAGTTCGCGATTTAAATGAACGATCGGATCGCCCGCAGCGCTGCTGCGGGGATCCGATCATTCAGAACGCCGGACGGAGGTCCCCTCCCCTTCCTCCGTCCGGCTCCCGGCGTCTCCTGCTCTGGTCTGTGATCAAGCAGACCAGAGCAGGAGATGACCGATAATACTGATCTGTTATATGTCCTATACATAGAACAGATCAGTATTAGCAATCATGGTATTGCTATGAATAGTCCCCTATGGGGACTATTCAAGTGTAAAAAAAAATGTAAAAAAATGTAAAAGTAAAAGTAAAAAAAAAAGTGAAAAATCTCCTCCCCCAATAAAAAAGTAAAACGTCCGTTTTTTCCTATTTTACCCCCAAAAAGCGTAAAAAACATTTTTTATAGACATATTTGGTATCGCCGCGTGCGTAAATGTCCGAACTATTAAAATAATATGTTAATGATCCCGTACGGTGAACGTCGTTAACGAAAAAAAAAAAAAAAGTCAAAAATTCCTACTTTTTTAATACATTTTATTAAAAAAAAAATTATAAAAAATGTATTAAAAGTTTTTTATATGCAAATGTGGTATAAAAAAAAAGTACAGATCATGGCACAAAAAATTAGCCCCCATACCGCCGCTTATACGGAAAAATAAAAAAGTTAGAGGTCATCAAAATAAAGGGATTATAAACGTACTAATTTGGTTAAAAAGTTTGTGATTTTTTTTAAGCGCAACAATAATATAAAAGTATATAATAATGGGTATCATTTTAATCGTATTGACCCTCAGAATAAAGAACACATGTCATTTTTACCATAAATTGTACGGCGTGAAAACAAAACCTTCCAAAATTAGCAAAATTGCGTTTTTCGTTTTAATTTCCCCACAAAAATAGCAACGACGCAGGGGACGCACGCCGGAGGCCTGCAGCAGCGCGGACCCGACCCAGGTAATTATGCCACCGGGGATGGGGGGGAGGCAACGGGGCAGCGGCGCCGGCAATGAGTGCCGCTGCCCCTTCTCTCCCCCTGGCTATCGGCGCCGGCAATGGGGCGCCGGTACCGATAGTCAGGGGGACAGAATGGGCAGCGGCGCCAATAGCCAGGGGGAGAGAAGGGTCGGCAGCAGGGCTCTAGACCCCAGGAAAGGCAGGGGGAGAGAAGCGGGCAGCGACGGCCTCTCTCCCCCTGCCTTTCCTGGGGGTGTATCGGCGTATAACACGCACATAGACTTTAGGCTAAAAATTTTAGCCTAAAAAGTGCGTGTTATACGCCGATAAATACGGTATGTTTTTAGAATAATGAGCAAACCAATATGGCGACCAGGTCATGTGACCTATGACCCTGATATTACATAAGATTATGCACAGCTCCAAGATCTACCACTATGCAAAGTTTCATAAGTATTAGAGTAACAGTGCAGCTATTACATGCATTTTATCGCAGATGAATAATGATAAAAATAATAATAATCTGAGCAAAAAGTTACAATAGGTATCCAGTGCAACTTCGTTGCTTGGCCACTTAATAATAATCAGAGCAATAACAATAGGTGTCCTATGCAACTTTGTTGCTTGGCTTGGCCACCTAATAAAAATAATAATCTGAGCAAAAACAATAGGTGTCCAGTGCAACTTTGTTACTTGGCCACCTAATAATCTGAGTAAAAACAATAGGTGTCCTATGCAACTAATTATAAAGATGGCATGGTCTGTCGGTCGGAAGGCTCAGTTAAGAGGTGACGTTGCCTGAAAGAATTCAGGGAGATGTCCCACAGAAAGTGCAGCCTGGAGTGCAGCGGGGGGGTCCAGCCTCATCCAATCATCGCTCTTCTCACACTTAACTGCCATATGTTTTATTTGTGCTTAAAAAAGCTCAAGAGCACATTTTCCCCCCTTCTCATACACAGACTTTGGACCAAAGGAAGTGCAGCCTGGAGTTTGTGTCCAGCCAACAGCATATTAATAAAGGAGATAAAAAGGCAACAAAAGGTGCGCACCTAGTGAGGACCGTTTCGGTAAATGGTGCAGGTAAAAAGAAAGATGGGTCCTTACCCTAAGGTGTTGCGCTTAGAGCACAACACCTACAGTAGCATCTTGAGTGAACGGATAGCCGGACAGCTGCCACGAGGAACTTCCCGGAGTGACGTCAGTCTAACCGGTAACGAGGCATGGATAGAAATGTGAAAAGATGTTCCCCTCAATAACGGCGCTGGTCCATGGTAAGATGAATATGCATTTATTGGAACATAAAAGGCAACGCGTTTCAACCCCGAACAGGGGTCTTTATCAGGCATAATGTACATTAGAAGAAGTACTCACTTTTATAAGATGACAAATTGGAACGCAATGACCACTTCCGGATTACCGGAGAAGCCGTGTGCAAAAGCCATACGAAATTTAAATATAATCTCTAGCAGCAATTTGTATTAAAACCTATAAATATAAGGTAAAAAATACATACATAAAAAACTAGATTAATATATATATATAAAAAATCTAAAACATTAATTCATTTGTAGAAGTAGCAAAAGTACTGGGCGCTATATTTAGAAACCACCAGTAGATGGCAGTGTCAGTAAAGGATGTTAGATCTAACTGGTATGAAGAGAATGCGCAGGAACAAGCAGATGATTCAATCCAATGACTCCGCAACCAGCGAATACACAGGGATTTATCGTACCGATCAGGTAAGTGAAAATATGCCAGTTAAATGTAAAAAATGTATATCAATAATTAAATAATGTTTAAGGGGTAAAAACAACAAGCTGAAACCAGATATGGACATGCACCAACGATGATATGGTTGCTATATAAAAAAGAATTTATTTAAAAAAAAAAAATTGATATTATAATATGACCTCAGAGTTCATTGAGTCCATCTGGGGCTAAAGTTCCCATCCGGTAGATCCAATAAATTTCCTTTCTTTTCAACTGCTCAAACCGGTTTGAAACGTGTGGTGGGACTGCTTCTAGAGGGGTGATAGTTATGGGGTGCTCTATATCGGGATGAAGTTGTGCACAGTGTCTAGACACTCCATGTAATCAAAATTTATTTCGAATATTGTGACTGTGTTTATTTAGTCGGTTGTGAAGGGACTGAGTAATACGTCCTACATATTGTAGTGTGCAGATACATTGTATGACGTAGATAACATAGTCAGACTCACATGTCAGTCTAGTTTCAATATTAAAAGTATCACCAGTTTTTTTTTAAGTTACCATTGTAAGGCCATGGGTGATTTCTTTACAGCAAAGACAATTTCTTTTATTGCACATGTAGCTGTCCGGTTTTAGCTCATTTTCTCTCTTGATTTGACGTGTTGCCGCAATTGACTGGGGCTAAGAGACTCTTTAATTTCGGTGCTCTCCATAAGGAGTGCAATAGTAAACATTTGTTTTAATGAGAGTGGCCATTTAAAGGACAACTGTAGTGGAACACTTTTATATATTGCTGTGCCCGGGCTTAAAAAATAAACAAAATAAACTTATACATACCTTCCTACAAGCCCCCGTTAGTCCTGCACAGGCCTCACGGTCCGGCAGTGCTGACCTCATTCCACTTCCTGGGGACGGGGATGTCACAGAGCCGTCGGCGTATCACCGGCCGCAGCGATGTCCTGCCCCGACGTGTGATAGGCTGAGCTCACTGTCATGTAAGAAGACGTCCAGAGCTCCTTACATGACAGTGGGCTCAGCCTATCACAGGCCGGGCGGGACATCGCTATGGCCGGTGATACGCTGATGGCTCTGCGGCATCCCCATCCACAGGAAGTGGAATGAGGTCAGCGCTGCCGGACCGCGAGGCCTGTGCCGGACCAGCGGGGGGCGCGTAGGAAGGTATGTATAAGTTTATTTTGTTTATTGTTAAGGCACGGGCACGGGAATATATAAAAGTGTTCCACTACAGTTGTCCTTTAAGGTTATATCAGGACATCTACCAAGGGTAATATGTTTGTTGGAAACCCACTTGATAAAATCAAAAGTCTATATATTGCAACATATATGGTCCGTTAAATCATTTAATTCAACCTATTCAAAGAATTTTAGAGATGTGAGTGTTTTGATACATGTGAACGTTCAAGTAGAGACTTTGCATTATGAAGTAGAGAAGTATAGAAGATATGTATTTTTGGTAGTGAACTATAATAGAATTTTTTTTTTGTATATTCCTCCTCCTTTTTTCTTATCGATCTTGCATAATTTGTGTTTATTTCAAAGGAAGGGGATGTTCCAGTATTAAACATGGGTGATAATAATGCAGTATTGCAAAAATAAATCGATAGGTTAAGTTTTGAAGAGACAAGCGGGAATATGAGAGTATCTTCATTAAAGTGGTTATCCAGGAATAAAAAAAAGAGTTTATTTCTGTAAAAAAAAAAAAAAAAAAAAGCACCATGTCTGACCCCAGGTTGTGTGTGGTATTACAACTTGGCTCCATTCACTTCAATGGAACTGAGCTGCAAAACCACACCCAACCTGGAGACAGAAGGGGATCGTTTTTTGAAATTAGCTCTGTTTTTCTATTCCTGGATAACCCCTTTAACCCCTTTAACCCCTTAAGACCACGGAGGTATATTTACTGCCGTGGCCGGCTCCTGATTTGTGATGCGCACACCTGCGGCTAATACCGGACATCGACGATCAGGCTGATGTCCGGTATTCAAGGCTGCAATCAGGGGGGGTACAAACCATACACCTGTATGGGGCCCGAAGCTTCAGGGGGGCCCGGCCATCCCTGGACATTTTTTTTTTGTTTGTCAGTCAGTGAGTGGGCCCGCCACCACTCCTGACTGATAACTTACAGTTATGGTCACGCTGCCATGTGGTCAATGTTGCTTCCATGCAGCAGGGATACCTCCGAGGCCGGCTGTCTCTTCAAATTTGCAGTGGCCGGTGGGAGGTACTTCTCACTCCCAAACGGCCGCTGCACATTGATACAGCCGCCGCCACACAGAAGTGCTGTGGCGGAGCAGAGGACAGTCTCTTTGATGCCTGCCATGACTGAGCAAGGTGCGCCGCAGCTCCGCTGGCTGGTTAGCGCTAAGGTGAGAGGTGGCAGCGGTGGGAAATAAGCACTAAAGCGGCGCCATAAATGTATATAAAACATATATATATATATATATATAAAATATAATGTGATCATTTGGGACTGGGGGGGGGGGGGGCTGGAGGCGAGCAGAACTATATAGCGCAGGTGGCAGGCAGCTGAGCTGGGGCCAGGCAAAAGATATGATGAGGAGACATTCAGGCATAAACTATATGGGAGCAACAATTAGCAGCAAAAAGGGGCGTACGGCAACTTTATAGTGGAAAGTTGTGCCCTGGCAAATATAGTTGTTGTAGGCCCCTCTTTGCTTATAGTTTTCCCCCCATATAGTTGCAGGCCACAACTATGGGGACAACTATTAACAGAGGGGCCTACCCAAATTATACGAAGCACCCTATATATTTTGGGTAGGCCTCTCTGTTCATAGTTGCTGCTTCCATATAGTTTGGGTAGGCCCCTCTGTTAAAGGAGTAGTCTAGTGATAAATAACTTATCCCCTATGTAAGGATAGGGGATACGTTATAGATCGTAGGGGGTCCAAGCTCTGCCCCCCCCCCCCGCGATCTCCTGCACGGGGCCCCGGCAGTTTGCCAGAAGCTGACGTCTGTACCCCGCATGAAGCCGCTGCCGACACCCCCCCTCCATGTATCTCTATGGGGTACATGGAGGGTCGTGTCGGCCGGCGCTCCGTGCGGGGTCCGTACGGCACCCCCCCTTTCAGCCAACTGCCGGTACCCTGTGCAGGAGATAGCAGGGGCCCCCAGGGCTCGGACCCCCACAATCTATAACTTATCCCCTATCCTTGGATAGAGGATGTAATTTTTTACCATGGTAGAAATCTATGCCGGCTAGCTCAGCGGAGCTGTTAGGGACCGCTGCGGTGAAATCGTGGCATCCAGAACAGCTGAGAGGACAGCAGGAGGCTCCCTACCTGGCTCCACACTGTCCGATCGGTGTTTGATTGCTCCAAGCCTGAGATCCAGGCTTGAGTAATCAAGCGCAGATAACACTGATCAATGCTATGCTATGGCATAGCACTGATAAGTGCCAGCAATCAGTGTAATGCATGTAATAGCCCCCTATGGAGGCTATAACTTTGCAAAAAAAATAAGAAATGTAAAAAAAGACAGTTAAAGGGGTTATCCACCATAAGGTGAAAACCGTCACACACAGGTACAGACACTATATTATGAACTATACTAATTTTACAGCCCCTGTAACATAGTCAAATAAAACTATTTCCTGAAATACCTCTTTAATAATTGTGATTTAACCCCTTCCTAATAAAAGTTTGAATCACCCCCCTTTTCCCATAAAAAAAATAAAAAAAATAAATGTTTTTTTTTATTTTTTTTTGCTAAACGTGTGGCCGGTGTGAGGTGAGATTTCCGAACCCATGCAAAACCCGAACCGCTCCTCCCCTCAGCTCTTTCGCTCCTCCCCTTCGCTCTCCGACGTTTTCCGAAGCTAGAGCGAGGAGGAGCGAGGGCAGAGCCCGAGATCGCACGTCTGCAGGAGATGATTAAGCCACGCCCCTTAGGTTCGGAAATCTCACTTCACACCCCTCTACATTACACGAGAAGACACAGCAGGGGGAATTAAGCCACACCCCTTAGGTTCGCACCCCCCGCTCTACAACAAGACACTGCAGGGGGAATGAAGCCACACCCCTTAAGTTCGGAAATCTCACTTCACACAGCTCTACATTACACAAGAAGCAGGGGGAGAGCGAGAGCGAGGATGTACACTGCTCGGTACACAGCTCTATCCCCCGCACACAGCTGCATCGCCTCCCCCTGCTCTGTCTCCCCAGGACCTCATCCACCATGGGGAGGCTGCAAGTTTGCACGGAGAAAACACAGAGCAGGGGGGGGAGGGAATAGAGGACATACTGCACTGCACGGGGAAAACACAGAGCAGGAGGGGAAGAGAGGACGTCCGTGCACAGCTCCTCACCTCCATAATGACTGCTCTGTGTGAGGAGGACAGACTGCACTGCACGGGGAGGATTTCTGTGTGTGAAGGAGACACAGACTGCAGGGGAATAAATATCATAATGGGGATGAATTCTATGTGTGAGGGGGGGGGGACTCCTGAATGACACATACTGGGAGTTGTAGTCCCTGTTATGTGTGTATGCCAGTGTTTCCCAACCAGGGAATGCTGGGAGTAGTAGTTTTGCAAAATCTGGAGGCACCCTGGTTGGGAAACACTGGTGTATGAACTACAACCCCCAGGAGAATACTGAGATACAATAGAGGTGTTGGTGAACTACAACCCCCAGGAGACTACTGAGATACAATAGAGGTGTTGGTGAACTACAACTCCCAGGAGACTACAGAGATACAATATAGGTGTTGGTGAACTACAACTCCCAGGAGACTACTGAGATACAATAGAGGTGTTGGTGAACTACAACTCCCAGGAGACTACAGAGGCAGCATGCCGGTGTTATACCACAGACTCAAGACTCCTGAATGACTCATGCTGGGAGTTATAGTCCCTTTTGTGTGTGTATGCCAGTGTATCCCAACCAGGGCTGAGTTATATTAGTGTGCTGTGTATAACTCTGCACGGGCTATGAAGCTGTGTGCTGTGAAGTGAGATTTGCGAACCTAAGGGGCGTGGCTTAACCATCTCCTGCAGACGTGCAATCTCTGGCTCGGCCCTCGCTCCTCCCCGCTCCTCCTCGCTCTAGCTTCGGAAAACTTCGGAGAGCAAAGGGGAGGAGCGAAAGAGCTGAGGAGAGGAGCGGTTCGGTTTTTGCATGGGTTCGGAAATCTCACCTCATACCAGCCATAAAAGAGCGGTCTGCCACCGTTAGCTAAAGCCCACCTGCCACTGATCAGTCCCGTAGTACTGATCAGCATTTTTTTTTTCAGGTTATAGCGCCTTTTTTTTTTGCACCCATAGGCAGTCCGTGCCACCAGTAGCATGTCTGTGCAATGTGGATGGACCGTACCTCAGTGTGTGGCTTGCCCCACCGCTGTCAGTGACATATCACTGATCAATGTTTTTTTTTTGGGTTCAGGCGGGTACATTTTTTCAGGGTTAAGCGTTTTTTTTTCTTTTTCGGGTATTTTGTGTGGAGGTCTGTGCGTGCCACCAGCCACTATTCTGGGATGAGTAGCCAGACCCCCCCCCCCAACTGACTTCTGTGCTCCCTGCCGCCACTAAGCGCTAATTAGTGTGCACACCCCTGATTAGGTAAACTTTTTTTGGGGGGCGCAGGGCTTTTTTTGCGCTAGAAGTTATTTTTATTTTTTTTAAAGTTTTTTTTCCCCTTTTTAGTTTATAATTTTTTCTGTTAGGGTAGGTTTAGTTAGGTTAGGGTGGGTTAGGGAGGTAGTCTCGCACCACACCACACACATACACACATCCCATCCACATTAGAGTAGGGAAATGGCCCGCAGGGCGTTTTCAGGGGAGGAGGCATATGCCACACTTGCCTCCGACACTGAAAGCGCCACAGAGGACAAGGAAGATCCCACCTTCCTTATTTCCTCGTCCTCCTCCTCATCTAGTTCTGATGATGAGCCACCAAGGTGGCGGAGATGCCACTATGCGGGACCGCAAACCTCCTCTGCTTCTGACCCTGTGCCCCATGCTAGTATGAGTCCTCCTGGCGCTCATACTAGTCAAGCCCCCCAGCCAAGTTTACTGGTGCCTGGTACCGGCGAACTTGTCTGGACTCAGCCAGCGGACCACGAGCCCGTGATTCCTGAGTTTGTAGGCGACTCAGGAATCGAGATTGACATTGTCGGGTTCACTGAAATGGACTTTTCAGGTTTTTTTTTTCAGTGATGACTTTGTCAATATTGACCAGACGAACCTGTACGCCCAACAGTTCGTCACCGCAAACCCGGGCTCATTTTTAGCTCAGCCCGGTGGCTGGTTCCCAGTCATTGCAATCGAAATGAGGACCTTTTGCTTTTGGGGCCTCGTGCTGCATATGGGCCTAGTTAAAAAGCTAAAGGTCAGGCAGTACTGGAGCGGGGACGTCCTCTACCAGACCCCGCTCTACAATATGGCCATGACCCGTCCCCGGTTCGAGGCCATTCGGAAATGTTTGCATTATGCTGATAATGCTACATGTCCCCCCCCGAACTGATCCCGCGTATGACTGCCTGTATAAAATCAGTCCGGTCACCACTTCGGGGCCAAATTTTGGGAGGCCTATGTCCCTGGAAGGGAGATCGCTATTGATGAGTCTCTCATCAGCTTTAAAGGGGAGACTCAGCTTCCGGCAATACATCCCTACCAAGCGAGTGCGGAATGCCATGAAGATGTATAAACTTTGTGAGAGTACACTTACAAGTTTATGGTGTATGAGGGACGAGATTCCCGTATTAAACCCCCAAAATGTCCCCACACTCTGGGTGTTAGCGGGAAAATCGTTTGGGGCCTTTTGAACCCATTACTAGATAAGGGTTACCACCTTTACGTGGATAACTTTTATACTAGTATCCCTCTCTTCACATCCACCGCCTACAGATCCACGGTCGCTTTCTTCCTTCCTTCCTATCCCCTCCGCTCCTCAAGCCTGATTGTATTCTGAACTACAATCGGTATATGGGGGAGTTGATCTTTCTGATCAAGTCCTCAAGCCATATAACGCCATGTGGAAAACACGGGCATGGTACAAACAAGTTGCGGTCTACATGGTGCAGGTTGCCATGTATATCTCTTTTTTGTACTGTCCCAGTATGCTGGCAACACAGAGACATTCCTGCAGTTCCAAGAGGAAGTTCTAAAGGCCCTCATCTTTGGTGGCCGCCAAGGAGTGGGTCAGAGCACCTTCGGTACCCCGGATCATCCCAGGCCAACACTTTTCAGGTGAGGTCCCCCACACTGGAAAGAAGGGACAATCCCATAAAAAAGAGTGTGAGGTAAGAGGGGGATTCGAAAGGACACCATCACTCAATGCGACACTTGCCCCGATCATCCGGGCCTCTGTATTAAGGGTTGCTTCAGGGAGTATCACACTTCCATGGAGCACAAAATTTTAATCCTTTTCCCTGATTTTAATTCCCCAGAATTCGACTCCAATGTACCAGTCCAGAGTACATTGTCTTCCAAATTTTAAAACCTCCATGAGACACAAAGTAAACAGCATCGGGGGTTTGCAGTATCCTCAAATGCGCAGCGCGCTCTCCCCACCTGTGCACATTTGAGGTAGCAGAATAGGGACGGCAACACACATCACATTTCCAGAATGCATAGAGTTTGGGGCAGGCATCATTTTTACTTTTGGCTATACTCTAGGTCATCATTCTGGGAATATAATTGGAATATCAGTACTAAAATTGCAATTTAAAATTTTTGCCAAACTACACTTCATCCATTCCTGGAAAATAAATTTAGGGAACACCAGTCTGTTCCAAATCTCCACTTCACCCCTATACACCTTGCCTAGGGGGTGTAATGTTTGTAATAGGCTCACATGTGGGTGTTCTTTTTTTTGTATTTTCCTCTGAATGTATGTAATTGTTAGGTCCGTAAGAAACATCAGCCTCAAATGCGTCCTCGCTCATGAGCTCTGTCGTATTTCCAGGCGACAATTCAGAGTCACATGTTAGTTGTTCCCAGAAAGATGAAGCAGAGCATAGGTTGAAAATTTCAGTTTTCAAAAGCTACCCTTCATCCATTCCTGGAAAATAAATTTAGGAAACACGTGTGCATTCAAAATGTCATCTTTACCCCTATACCCATTCCTCAGGGGGGGGATACTTTCTGTAATGGTGTCACATGTGGGTGTTTCATTTTTGTATTTTCCTGATATGCCTGTCAGGAACCGGACTGGTAAGTGGGTAGGATACAGGTAGTGGATCCTCTGTGTCAGTGAGGCGAGGACGTGGGCCGTACCAGGGGACCGGTTCTAAGAAGTTACTGGTTTTCACCAGAGCCCGCCGCAAGGCGGGATGGACTTGTTGCGGCGGTAACTCCCAGGTAGTATCCCCCGATAACCTATCGACCTCACTGACAGCTGAGATAGGCGTGGTACACAAGGACAAGTCGAAGGCAAGGTCGGACGTAGCAAGAGGTCAAGGCAGATGGCAAGGGTTCGTAGTCAGGGGCAACGGCAAACGGGTCTAGATACACAGGCTAGGGATACACAAAACGCTTTCTCAGGGCACTAGGGCAACAAGATCCAGCAAGGACAGGAAGGGGAAGTGGGTTTTTATACGTTTTGCACTGATTGGACCAGGCACTGGTGGTGCACTGGCCCTTTAAGTTCCATCGAGCCGGCACCCGCGCCCTAGAGAGCGGGGCCGCGCGTGCCTGGATGGAAGTGAAGGGGGATGCGGCTGGTAAGGGACATGGGATGCGATCCATGAGTGTTACGCCGAGCGCTCCGGGTCCCCGCTCCTCCCCGGAGCGCTCGCTACACTCTCGCTACTGCAGCGCCCCGGTCAGATCCACTGACCGGGTGCGCTGCGATACCGCCTCCAGCCGGGATGCGATTCGCGATGCGGGTGGCGCCCGCTCGCGATGCGCACCCCGGCTCCCGTACCTGACTCGCTCTCCGTCGGTCCTGTCCCGGCGCGCGCGGCCCCGCTCCCTAGGGCGCGCGCGCGCCGGGTCTCTGCGATTTAAAGGGCCACTGCGCCGCTGATTGGCGCAGTGGTTCTAATTAGTGTGTTCACCTGTGCACTCCCTATATATACCTCACTTCCCCTGCACTCCCTCGCCGGATCTTGTTGCCCTTGTGCCTAGTGAAAGCGTTCCCTTGTGTGTTCCTAGCCTGTGTTCCAGACCTCCTGCCGTTGCCCCTGACTACGATCCTTGCTGCCTGCCCCGACCTTCTGCTACGTCCGACCTTGCTTCTGTCTACTCCCTTGTACCGCGCCTATCTTCAGCAGTCAGAGAGGTTGAGCCGTTGCTAGTGGATACGACCTGGTCACTACCGCCGCAGCAAGACCATCCCGCTTTGCGGCGGGCTCTGGTGAATACCAGTAGTGACTTAGAACCGGTCCACTAGCACGGTCCACGCCAATCCCTCTCTGGCACAGAGGATCCACCTCCTGCCAGCCGGCATCGTGACAATGAGCGGGCACGTCCCGTCCCGCGGATCGCGTCCCCTTCGGTGACAGAGGAGCAGCACTCGCGGTCAGCGGCCCCGACCGAAGCGCTGCAAGCAGAGGGACCCGGAGGGCTCGGCATTACAGTACCCCCCCACCCTTTAGGTCTACCCCTCTTTTTAGAACCCAAGAATTTACGAATGAGTTCCTTGTCAAGGATATTAGCCTCGGGTTCACAAGACCTCTCTTCGGGGCCACAATTCTCCCAATCAACAAGAATTTATATTTTTTTTTTTTGCCTCGGACGACCTTGGAGGCGAGGATCTTCTTGACAGAGAAGACATCAGACGAGCCAGGGACAGGAGCAGGAACAGTGACCTTGGGAGAAAAGCGGTTAAGTATGAGAGGTTTGAGAAGAGAAATATGGAAAGAGTTAGGAATACAAAGAGAAGAAGGAAGATGGAGCTTGTAGGAGATGGAATTGATTAGATTTTTGATTTTAAATGGCCCGAGGTACCGAGGACCAAGCTTGTAGCTAGGGACACGGAAAAGGATGTATTTGGCAGAGAGCCACACTTTGTCACCGGGGGCAAAGACAGGAGGAATTCTTCTTTTTTTATCAGCATGTCTCTTCATGCGAGATGAGGCTAGTGGGAGCGACTTTTGAGTTTCCTTCCAGATAGAGAAGTCTTGTGTCAATTCATCTAAGGCAGGGACTCCAGATGAAATGGGAATGGGGAGGGGGGGGGAGTGGATGACGGCTGTACACCACAAAAAATGGAGATTTAGAGGAAGATTCAGAATTTTTGAAGTTGTACGAGAATTCAGCCCAGGGCAGAAGGTCAACCCAATCATCTTGGCGGAAGGAAACAAAATGTCGCAGGTAGTCACCAAGAATCTGGTTCACTCTTTCCACTTGTCCATTGGATTGCGGATGATAAGCAGAAGAGAAATGTAATTTGATTTTTAATTGACTGCTAAGTGCCCTCCAAAATTTTGAGATGAATCAAACACCTCTATCAGAGACAATATGCGTGGGAAGCCCGTGGAGACGAAAAATTTGGAGAAAAAATAGTTTTGCCAATTGAGGCGCAGAAGGAAGGCCTGGAAGCGGGACAAAATGAGCCATTTTGGAAAAGCGATCAACGACCACCCAAATGACAGTGTTACCATGAGATGAAGGAAGGTCAGTGATGAAGTCCATAGCTATATGGGACGATTGTTGTTCAGGCACAGGCAGAGGAAGGAGAAGACCAGCAGGCTTCTGGCGTGGAGTCTTGTCACGTGCACACACTGTACAGGCCCGTACGAAATCCGTCACATCTTTCTCCAGGGAGGACCACCAATAGTGTCTGGCAATTAACTGTATGGACTTTTTGATTCCAGCATGACCAGACAGGTGGGAGGAATGACCCCATTTGAGAGTTTGGAGGCGAAGACGTGGAGGAACTTAAGTTTTCCCGGAGGAACTGGCACCAGAGAAGCAGAAGCAGAGGAGATCAGACACCCTGGAGGTATGATTTGCTGAGGAAGAGCTTCGGATTCTGAGCATCGGTGGAACGTGATCGAGCATCTGCCCTGACATTCTTGTCCGCAGGGCAAAAATGAATCTGAAAATTGAAACGGGCAAAAAATAACGACCATGTAGCCTGGCGAGGATTTAAACGCTGGGCGGACTGAAGATACAACAAATTTTTGTGGTCCGTGTAGATGGTGATGGGATGAAGGGACCCTTCCAGAAGATGTCTCCACTCTTCAACTGCCAACTTAATGGCCAATAATTCACGGTCACCTATAGAATAGTTTTTTTCAGGAGGAGAAAACGTTTTGGAGAAAAATCCGCAAGTGACGTTTTTTCCCTTAGCGGTTTTTGGAAGAAGGACAGCTCCGGCTCCGACTGAGGAGGCATCAACCTCAAGGAAGACAGGCTTGAGAGGATCTGGCCTGGACAAGACTGGTGCAGAGGCGAAGGCGGCTTTGAGGTGGTTAGAGGCTTCCTACGCCTGCGGTGGCCAGGATTTCGGATTAGCATTTTTCTTGGTCAATGCTACAATAGGAGCAACACTGGTGGAGAAGTGGGGAATGAATTGTCGGTAATAATTAGCAAATCCAAGAAATCGTTGGATAGCTCGCAGACCAGTGGGGCGTGGCCAATCTATTACCGCCGATAGCTTGTCAGGATCCATTTGAAGGCCTTGACCGGACACTATGTATCCCAGGAAGGGTAGACTGCTGTGCTCAAAGAGACATTTTTCAATTTTGGCATAAAGTTGGTTTTTACGTAGGCGCTGAAGCACTTGACGGACATGGAGGCGGTGTTCGTCTAGGTTGGGGGGAAAAATGAGGATGTCATCAAGATAGACCACCACACAGGAATACAGCAAGTCCCGAAAAATCTCATTGACAAAGTCCTGAAAAACTGCAGGGGCGTTGCAAAGCCCAAAGGGCATGACAAGGTACTCAAAGTGTCCATCTCTAGTATTGAAGGCGGTTTTCCATTCATCACCTTCTCGAATACGGATGAGATTATAGGCACCCCTGAGATCGAGCTTGGTAAAAATTTTTGCTCCCCGCAGGCGATCAGATAGTTCTGAGATGAGAGGCAGAGGATAACAGTTCTTTACAGTGATTTTGTTAAGACCGCGGTAATCAATGCAAGGCCGTAGGGATCCATCTTTTTTGGCAACGAAAAAGAAGCCTGCTCCTGCAGGAGATGTAGATTTTCGGATAAAACCCTTTTTAAGGCTTTCTTGTATATATTCAGACATGGCCTGCGTTTCAGGAGCGGATAGTGGGAAAATCCTGCCACGGGGTGGAGTAGTGCCAGGAAGCAAATCAATAGGACAGTCAAAGGGTCTGTGTGGCGGTAAGACTTCTGCTTGCTTTTTAGAGAAAACATCAGAGTAGTCCTGATAGGCTTTAGGAAGGCCTGGCAATGGTGTGGCGAAGGAGACTTGACAGGTAGGAACAGACTTGAGACATCGCTTCAACTTTTAAATGACCCCAGTTGCCCAGTCGAGGGTAGGTGCATGACGCTGGAGCCAGGGCAGACCAAGAAGAATTTCAGAGGTAGTTGGGTAATACAAAAAATTCAATACTCTCATGATGGAGATCTCCAACGCTCATGAGCAGAGGTTCTGTGCGATAACGCACGGTGCAGACCACTCTTTCTCCCTTCACAGATGAAATGAAGAGAGGTTTGACGAGACGGGTAACAGGTATATTGAATTTATTGATGAGAGAGGCTTCAATGAAATTTCCTGCTGAACCTGAGTCTAGAAAGGCCACAGCGGAGAAGGAAGTATTTGGTACTTGCAGGTAGAGAAATCCGCACAGGTATAGTCAGACGTAGAGAGGATGAATTCACACCTAGTAACGCCTCTCCCACGTTAACTAGGTGCGCGCGTTTCCCTGACGCGGAGAACGAATAGGGCAGTCCTTTAGGAAATGTTCGGTACTAGCACAGTACAGGCACAAATTTTCATTTCTGCGGGGAGTCCTCTCTTCTTGGGTCAGGCGAGACTGATCCACTTGCATAGCCTCCTCGGCGGGAGGCACAGGAGTAGGTTGCAGTGGACTCTGGAAGAGAGGTGCCAAGCGAAGAAACCGCCTGGTGCAAACAAGATCCTTTTCTTGGCAGAGCTCCTGGCGTCTTTCAGAGAAACACATATCAATGCGGGTGGCCAACTGGATAAGTTCTGACAGGGTAGCAGGAATTTCTCGTGCAGCCAGAACATCTTTGATGTGGCTGGATAAACCTTTCTTGAAGGTCGCGCAGAGGGCCTCATTGTTCCAGGCGTGTTCAGAGGCGAGGGTACGGAACTGTATGGCATATTCGCCCACTGAAGAGTTCCCTTGGACGAGATTCAGAAGAGCCGTCTCGGCTGAGGAAGCCCATGCTGGCTCCTCAAAGACACTGCGTACTTCGGAGAAGAAGGACTGGATGGACGCAGTGACAGGATCATTGCGGTCCCAATGCGGTGTGGCCCAGGACAAGGCCTTTCCAGACAACAAACTGACCACGAAAGCCACCTTAGACCGTTCTGTGGGGAACTGGTCCGACATCATCTCGAGGTGCAGGGAACATTGAGACAGGAACCCACGACATATCTTAGAGTCCCCATCAAATTTCTCAGGAAGAGACAGGTGGACTCGAGAGGTAGAAGCGGCAGCTCGCAGTGGAGGGGAAGCTGGAGCTGGCGGAGGAGATGATTGATGCTGTGGAGGCAGAAGCTTCTGGAACATGGCGGTCAACTGCGACAGCTGTTGTCCTTGTTGGGCGATCTGTTGAGACTGCTGGGCAACCACGGTGGTGAGGTCAGCGGGACTTGGCAGCAACAAGTAGCGGGTAGTGGATCCTCTGTGTCAGTGAGGCGATGACGTGGGCCGTACCAGGGGACCGGTTCTAAGTAGTTACTGGTTTTCACCAGAGCCCGCCACAAGGCGGAATGGACTTGCTGCGGCGGTAACTCCCAGGTCGTATCCCCCGATAGCGACTCGACCTCACTGACAGCTGAGATAGGCATGGTAAACAAGGACAAGGCGAAGGCAAGGTCGGACGTAGCAAGAGGCCAAGGCAGGCGGCAAGGGTTCGTAGTCAGGGGCAACGGCAAAGGGTCTGGATACACAGGCTAGGGATACACAAAACGCTTTCTCAGGGCACTAGGGCAACAAGATCCGGCAAGGACAGGAAGGGGAAGTGGGTTTTTATATGTTTTGCACTGATTGGACCAGGCACCAATTAGTGGTGCACTGGCCCTTTAAATTTCATAGAGCCGGCGCGTGCGCTCTAGAGAGCAGGACCGCGCGCGCCGGGATGGAAGTGAAGGGGGATGCGGCTGGTAAGTGACATGGAACGCGATCCGTGAGCGGGCACGTCCCGTCCCACGGATTGCGTCCCCTTCGGTGATAGAGGAGCAGCGCTCGTGGCGCCGACCGGAGCACTGCAAGCAGAGGGACGCCGCGAGTGCTCCGGGGATGCAGCGGGACCCGGAGCGCTCGGCGTTACAATGCCATAGGCTTCAAATGCAAACAGACCTCTATGACTTCAGAGCCTTGTTCTGCGCCCATCCAATACGTTACATAGTTACATAGTTACATAGTTACATAGTTAGTACGGTCGAAAAAAGACATATGTCCATCAAGTTCAACCAGGGAATTAAGGGGTAGGGATGTGGCGCGATATTGGGGAAGGGATGAGATTTTATATTTCTTCATAAGCATTAATCTTATTTTGTTCCAGGAATGTATCTAATCCTGTTTTAAAGCTGTTAATTGTTCCTGCTGTGACCAGTTCCTGAGGTAGACCGTTCCATAAATTCACAGTCCTCACGGTAAAGAAGGCGTGTCGCCCCTTGAGACTAAACTTTTTCTTCTCCAGACTGAGGGAGTGCCCCCTCGTCCTTTGGGGGGGTTTAACCTGGAACAGTTTTTCTCCATATTTTTTGTATGGGCCATTAATATACTTATATACGTTTATCATATCCCCCCTTAAACGTCTCTTCTCAAGACTAAACAATTGTAACTCCTTTAATCGCTCCTCATAGCTAAAATGTTCCATGCCCCATATTAGTTTAGTCGCGCGTCTCTGCACCCTTTCCAACTCCGCAGTGTCCCTTTTATGGACAGGTGACCAAAACTGAACAGCATATTCCAGGTGAGGCCGTACCAATGCTTTATAAAGGGGGAGTATTATGTCCCTGTCCCTTGAGTCCATGCCTCTTTTGATACATGACAATATCCTGCCGGCTTTGGAAGCAGCAGCCTGACATTGCATGCTATTCTGTAGTCTGTGATCTACAAGTACACCCAGATCCTTCTCTACCAGTGACTCTGCCAGTTTAATCCCCCCTAAGACATACGATGCATGCAGGTTATTAGTACCCAGATGCATAACTTTACATTTATCCACATTGAACCTCATTTGCCAAGTGGATGCCCAGACACTTAGTCTATCCAAGTCATCTTGTAACTTATGCACATCCTCTATAGACTGTACCGTGCCACAAAGCTTGGTGTCATCTGCAAAGATAGAAACAGAGCTGTCAATACCATCCTCTATATCATTGATAAATAAATTAAACAACAGCGGTCCCAGTACTGAACCTTGGGGTACACCACTAATAACCGGGGACCAATCAGAGTACCCCATTGGTGGATGTATTTCCATAGTCAGAAGAAAAAGCCCTCCAAAATTTGTAACCCAATTTCTCCCATTACCCCTTGTCAAAATGTAAAAAATTGGGTAACCCCAGCATTTTTGAGAACAAAAATAACATTTTTCAATGTATGGCCCACTGTTCAAAAAACCTTTTGAGGTGTAAATAATCATTGTACCCCTTTGTTACCTTCCTTGAGGGGTGTAGTTTCAAAATTGTGGTCACTTGCCAGTTTTTTTTTTTTAGATTTTATGTCAGAACCTCATCCATTGCAGTGCAAAGCACCACTTTAGGCCTCAAATCTCATTGGTGCTGTCTCACTCCTAAGCCCTGTGTTGCACCTGCATAGTGCTTTTCCACCTTATATGGGATATTTTTTTTTTATTCTGGAGAAATTAGACTACAAATTTTGTGGTGATTTTTTTTCTCTTACTACTTGCAAAACTAAAAAATGTTTGGTTAATACCAACAATTCAGTATTAAAAATCAATTCTTCCAAAAAAACATGTCAGTTGTAAGCACTCACTATAACCCTTGTTACATTCCTTGAGGGGTTTAGTTTCTAAAATGGTGTCACATGTGTGGGGTTACTGCTGTTCTTGCACAATGGGGGCTTTGTAAACGCACATGATCCCCGACTTCAATTCCAACAAACTTTTAACTCCAAAAGCACAATGGCGCTCCTTCTATTCTGAGCCTGCAGAGCACTTTACATACACATATGGGGTATTTTCTTTCTCAGGCAAAATAGCACTACAAATTTTGGGGGCCTTTTGCCCTATTACCCCATGTGAAAATGAAACATCAATATCTAATATTTCACTTAAACCTGTGAGGTGTAAGTACTCACTGTAACCCTTGTTACGTTCCTGGAGGCAGGGCCGGACTGGGGATTAAAACCAGCCCTGGAAATAATTGCAGACCAGCCCCATGTCAGCCACTCCTAGATTTATCCCTTTACAGTACACTAATTATATATATATATATATATATATATATTATTTTTTTTTATTATTATTATTTTTTTTATTTCCTTGATATATATTTCGAAGAAATAAATTGCTACTGTATTTCACTATGGTGAAGCAATTTATATATGTGTCAATTTTCCATGCATTATAATACTGTATATGTCTATATAAGTCATACATTTACCAAGTAACAATAGTATGGGAGGAAAGGAAATATTACCATCACACTGTAACTGACCAAGTCCTCTATAGTTAGACTGATATTAACAATAATGGCACTATAAAAGGAGGAATATTATCACCATACATATTACCATCATACGGTTACTGGCCAAATCCTGTATACTGACCAATATTACCAATAATACCAGTATACAGGGAGAAATATTATCACCATTTATATTACCATCATACTGTTACTGACTAAATCCTGTATGTCAGTGTTTCCCCAACCTTTTTCGGCTCGGGGCACCCCTCCAAAAATAAAAAATAAAATAAAATTTCACGGGGCACCCTGACCGAAGTTGACGAGCAAAAAAAAAAAAAGAAATAAAATAATGTTTAAAAAAAAAGCTGCAATGCACACAAATTCCATTATCTATTTATCAGTGCGTATGTAGTTTAAAGTGCTGCTTTATACAGCAACTCACATGTGACGTCTTCTCTGATCAGCGTCGTTCATCTGGTCCGGACCGTCCTGACCATTTAATCCAGCCACAACTCTTCACCGTTAAACCTGCAAAACAAATCTTTTAGGCTCCGCACTTAGCATTAGCCTCCAGATTCCCCTTTTACAAGTGAAGAGGAAAACAGGGGCATATAGGTGTAAAGGGGTAACAGAGGGAGTGTACATGGGAGACAGGTGTGTAGAGGAGTATACGGGGGAGACAGAGGGGTGTACATGGGAGACAGGTGTGTAGAGGAGTATACGGGGGAGACAGAGGGGTGTACATGGGAGACAGGTGTGTAGGAGTATATGGGGGTGTAGGGGGGGGGGGGTTTACAGTGGTGGCAGAGGGGTGTAGAGGAGTGTACATGGGTGACAGAGGGGTGTACATGGTAGACAGGTGTGTGGGAGTATATGGGGGTGTAGGGGGGTTTACAGTGGTGGCAGAGGGGTGTAAAGGAGTGTACATGGGTGACAGAGGGGTGTACATGGGTGACAGGGGTGTACAGGAGTGTATATGGGTGACAGAGGGGTGTACATGGGAGACAGGTGTGTAGGAGTATATGGGGGTGACAGAGAGGTGTAGGGGGGGTTTACAGTGGTGGCAGAGGAGTGCACATGGGTGACAGAGGGGGCAGAGGGGTGTAGAGGAGTGTACAGTGGTGGCAGAGGGGTGTACATGGGTGGCAGAGAGGTGTAGAGGAGTGTACAGTGGTGGCAGAGGGGTGTAGGAGTGTACATGAATGACAGAGGGGTGTACATGGGAGACAGAGTGGTGTAGAGGAGTGTACATGGGTTACAGAGGGGTGTAGAGGAGTGTACATGGGTGGCAGGTGTGTAGAGGAGTGTACATGGGTGGCAGAGGAGTGTACATGGGTTACAGAGGGGTGTAGAAGAGTGTACATGGGTAACAGAGGGGTGTAGCGGAGTATATATGGGTGACAGAGGGGTGTAGAGGAGTGTACATGGGTGACAGAGGGGTGTAGAGGAGTGTACATGGGTGGCAGAGGTGTGTAGAAGAGTGTACATGGGTTACAGAGGGGTGTAGAAGAGTGTACATGGGTGATAGAGGGGTGTACATGGGTGGCAGAGGGGTGTAGAGGAGTGTACATGGGTGGCAGAGGGGTGTAGAGGAGTGTACATGGGTGGTAAAGGGGTGTAGAGGAGTGTACATGGGTGACAGGGGGTGTAAAGGAGTGTACATGGGTGACAGAGGGGTGTAGAGGAGTGTACATGGGTGGCAGAGGTGTGTAGAAGAGTGTACATGGGTTACAGAGGGGTGTAGAAGATTGGACATGGGTTACAGAGGGGTGTAGAGGAGTGTACATGGGTGATAGAGGGGTGTACATGGGTGGCAGAGGGGTGTAGAGGAGTGTACATGGGTGGCAGAGGGGTGTAGAAGACTGTACATGGGTGACAGAGGGGTGTAGAGGAGTGTACATGGGTGACAGAGGGTTGTAGAAGACTGTACACGGGTGACAGAGGGTTGTAAAAGACTGTACATGGGTGACAGAGGGGCGTCAGGGGTGACAAGGTGGTAACAGGGATGACAAAGGGACAGAGGGGTGTACATGGGTGACAAGGATGTGGTCAGAGGGGTGGACAATGGGGGGTGAACATGGGTGACACAAGGATGGACAGGGATGACAGAGGGGTGGACAAGGGTGACAAGCAGTTAAAAGAGGAGTGGACAGCAGTGACAAAGAAGGGTGGACTGGGGTGACAGAGGGGTGAATGGGGGGGGTGGATATAGGTGACAGGTATAGACTGGGGGGTGGTCAGAGGGATGGAGAGGGGGGGACATGGGTGACAGGGGGATGGACAGGGGTGACAGAGGGGTGGCCAAGGTGGACATGGATGACAGGAGGGTGGACACGGGAGATATGGGGGTAAACAGGGATGACAGAATGGTGGACAAGGATGACAATGGGGATAAAAGAGGGGGGACAGAGGGGTGAATAGGGGGATGGACATGGGTGACAGGGATGGACAGGGGGTGGACAAAGTGGACATGAGGGGGGGATGGACATGGGTGGGGAAGGGGGGGATGGACATGGGTGGGGAAGGGGGGGATGGACATGGGTGGGGGAGGGGGGGATGAACATGGGTGGGGGAGGGGGATGGACATGGGTGGGGGAGGGGGGATGGACATGGGTGAGGGAGGGGGGGTGGACATGGGTGAGGGAGGGGGGGATGGACATGGGTGGGGGGAGATGGACATGGGTGGGGGAGGGGGGGAGGGACATGGGTGGGGGAGGGGGGGAGAAACATGGTTGAGGGAGGGGGGATGGACATGGGTGGGGGAGGGGGGTGAGGGACATGGGTGAGGGAGGGGGATGGACATGGGTGGGGGAGGGGGGGATGGACATGGGTGGGGAAGGGGGGGATGGACATGGGTGGGGAAGGGGGGGATGGACATGGGTGGGGGAGGGGGGGGATGAACATGGGTGGGGGAGGGGGGGGGATGAACATGGGTGGGGGAGGGGGGGGATGAACATGGGTGGGGGAGGGGGATGGACATGGGTGGGGGAGGGGGGGATGGACATGGGTGAGGGAGGGGGGGATGGACATGGGTGAGGGAGGGGGGGGATATGGTACAGTACCTTTAAGAACGCCATTTTTCTTCTCCGTTCTTCCCCATGGCACCGACTCAGGGCTCAGGCAGGGCAATCATTCACGGCGCCGACGCAGCTTCCGCATATTACACCCTCTCTGGGCCGCAGGGGGAGGGAGAAGCTAAGGGACGCTGGGGGGCGTAGGGGTACGCAGAGGACTATAACAGCAGCCCCTGATCATGTGACTCCGACTCCTCCATGTGACTGATCACATGACGGACCGTCATCTGACCAGTCACATGAAGGAGTTGGAGTCACATGATCAGGGGCTGCTGACGGTGACTTCATCGCAGGTCCTGCGGCGCCGGGGAGGGAAATAAAAAAAAAATCAGGGTTGGAAATCACTGCGCTCTGGATGCGCAGGTACTGCTGGGGTGAGCCTACAGCTCATAGCTCCGCCTTTCTGTGGCCGCTTCACACAAGGTCCTGACTTCGTGTCAGCACCTTGTGTGAGTAAGCAGCCACTGTGTGGCCGCACATGGGCCGGCCGGTGTAGTTCAGAAAACCGGCCCCTGCCGGCCCACTGTGCGGTCGGCCCACAGGGAATCTTCCCGGTATCCCGCTAAGCCAGTCCGGCCCTGCCTGGAGGGGTCTAGTTTCCAAAATGGTGTCACGTGTGTGTGTGTGGGGGGGTACTGCTGTTCTGGTACCATGGGAGGTTTGTAAATGCACATGGCCCTGACTTCAATTTCAGCAAAATTCTCTTTCCAAAAGTCCAATGGAGCTCCTTCTGTTCTGAGACCTGTAATGCGGCAGCAGAGCAATTAAAGTCCACATATGGGGAGTTTTCTTAATTAGGAGAAATTGGGCTTCACATTTTAGGGTCCATTTTCTCCTAATACCTCTTGTGAAAAATAAAAATTTGGGGTTAACCATCATTTTAGTGTTAAAAATCAAATTTTTCATTTTCACGTCCAACTTCAACGCAAAGTCGTCAAACACCTGTGAGGTGTTTTAAGGCTCACTATACTCTTTGTTACGTTCCTTGAGGGGTGTAGTTTCCAAAATAGTATGCCATGTGTTTTTTTTTTCTTTTGCTGTTCTGGCACCATGGGGGTTTCCTAAATGCAACATGGACCCCAATAACCATGACAGCAAAAAAATTTCAAAAATCCCACAGTTGCTCTTTCCCTCTTGAGCTATGTTGTGAGCCCGCAGAGCACTTTATGTCAACATATGATGTATTTCCATATTATAAATTGTGTGGGGCTTTTCTCCTTATAACCACTTTTAAAAATTAAAAAAAATGGGGTTACAAGAACATGTTGTAAAAAAATGCAGATTTTGATTTTTCTCCTCCATTTTGCTGCTATTCTTGTGAAATACCTAAAGGGTTAACAGACTTTCTGAATGTCCTTTTGAATAATTTGAGGGGTGTAGTTTCTATAATGGGGTCATTTATGGGGTATTTCTCACAGAAAGGCCCCTCAAATCGCCTTCAAACTTAACTGGTCACTGAAAAATTCAGATTTTCAAATTTTCGTGAACATTTTGAAAACTACTGCTATATTTTGAAGCCCTCTAATGTCTTCAAAAAGTAAAAAAACATGTCAACTTTATGATGTCAACATAAAGTAGACATATTGTATTTGTGAATCAATATATCATTTATTTGGAATATCCGTTTCCTTACAAGCAGAGAGTTTCAAAGTTAGAAAATGCTAAATTTTCATGAAATTTGGGGATTTTTCACCAAGAAAGGATTCAAGTAACGCCGAAAGTTTACCACTATGTTAAAGTAGAATATGTCACGAAAAAACTATCTTGGAATCAGACTAAAAGGTAAAAGCATCCCAGAGTTATTAATAGAACGAAGAGAGGAACACACAGAGGTAGGGAAGGTCGTAATCGCGCTGCCAGAGAAGATGACCGTGGAGTTGAGGTACAGTAACAAATAATTTTAATCTTTTTAATCAAAAAGTGGCACAATATAAAGGTTTCAACAGGGACGCCAATCAACCGGAAATTCTCTTGTTTCATTGAGACCCTCCGGGTATGAACAATTCAACTTAAAAATCCAGTAGGACTCCCTATTTATCAGTGCTTGGAAGCGACTGCAATGATTTTCTGGAACAGCCTCTATTATACAAACCGTCATATTTTTATAATCGCCTTCATGACACAAAGTGACATGTCTTGAGACTCTGTGCAACATAAATGTAGAGGTAATATTATAACGATGTTTATTTAAACGGGCACGAAGTGTTTGTACTGTCCGTCCTACATACTGTACTCCGCAGTGACAGGTAATTAAATAGATCATGTACATAGAGGTGCAAGTATTATGTTGTTTCAAAAGAAAATTTTCCCCAGTGGATTTTGAGGAGAAACTAGTTATCCCGCCACAGGTATCATATTACAACACAGACCTCTGGATTTTTGACACCGAAACATCCCTATTTTTCTATCCTTATTTCCTTGTAGGGAACCATTTTTTTTGTTGTAGTTTTTTAGCTTTACTTGATTCATATAAGGATTTTATCCTACTGGGAGCGAGGTGATTCCGTAAGGATCTCGTTCGCCGGAAGGTCAAAATGGGATTTTCAGGTAACAAATCTTTCAGCACAGGATCCATTAAAAGAATGGGCCAGTGTTTAGTTAAAACATAAAGAATTTTTCCTGTGCATGTATTAAAATTGGTAATAAAATTTAATTTCCGTTTATTGCCTCCTTTTTTATCCATAATAATCTGTTTCTCTCCTTTTTTCTCACTTACTGTCCCTAGCTTTACTGCTTCTATAGATTGTTGCTTGTTGTTAATTAAAGTGCTCTGCATTAAATTAGTAGCCCTTTTAAAAGCATTCACTAGCACCCTTTTAGGGTAGCCCTTTTCAGTAAAACGTTCACGCAAAATCTTCGCTTGCAATTTAAAATCCTGTTCCTGACTACAATTTTTCCTGACCCTTTGATACTGGCCGAAGGGGATGTTATTAAGCCATTTAGGGTAATGGCAACTAGAATAATGAAGGAGACTATTTACATCTACCTTTTTAAAGTGCGTTTTCGTTTGAATATTATTAAAAGCATCTTTAAAAATCTCTAGGTCCAAAAAACCCATTTTTTCACTAGAAAAATTTGGAGTAAAAACCAGACCCCAATCATTATTGTTAAGGTGCTCAACAAAATCAAGTGCTTGTGCCTCCGTACCTCACCATAAAATGAAAAGGTCATCTATAAAATTATGATAAAACATTATGTGTGTGTCATACCAACGGGACTGTGCGATAAAAAAAGACTCGAAGTGCCCCATATACAAATTTGCATAACTAGGGGCAAAACGGGTCCCCATCGCACAGCCCCACCGCTGACGGTAAATAGATTGACCAAAAGTAAAAACATTGTTTTGTAAAATGAATAAAATGGAGTCAATTAAAAACTGGGACTGAATATGTCCTATTTCTCCATCTTTATCCAAAAAGTGCTTGATTGATGCAATGCCCTTTACTTCCAAAATATTGGAATAGAGGGCACTAACATCTAATGTTAAAAAATTTATGTCAAAAGGAGGCGATAGGGATTGTAATTCTGCTATTAATTGCGTAGAATCTTTTTAAAATGCTGGTAATACCAATACATATTGTTGCAGAAATAGATCCACATAAACCTAGAAATTTAATATTTTTTATATTGCCTGCATGTTCCATGATTACGTGCTCAATTAATCTCGGTGAGCCCTTTCTTGTTTCTATGGAGTGCATGTGCTCTCTGAATCTAACATTCATGGGTCTAATGCATGCATTCACATAGAATTGCGTATATCACGTTTTTGGACCTACAGCACATGAAATCCGTTATTTCTTTTTTAATTCCTCCTAAATTAATAGTGTTACTTGTCATGAAATGATTACACCAGTTACAGTTCCCGCATTTTATATTTCCTCTTATTAGTGACCTGCTTAACCAGTTTTCTTCTGATGTTCTTTTTTCTGTTATTTTACTTTTTACTAATTCATCTTTTACATTTTTAGTTCGCTTGGAGGCTATCAATGGTTTTTCTATTTTTAGATTCCCTAGAATTTGGTCTCTCTCTATAAGATGGTGCATGGGACTATATTCAAATGTAAATGTAAACCTTTCTTTTTTTGGTGTTGTACCGTATATACTCGAGTATAAGCCGAGTTTTTCAGCACGATTTTTCGTGCTGAAAACACCCCCCTCGGCTTATACTCGAGTGAACTCCCCCACCCGCAGTGGTCTTCAACCTGCGGACCTCCAGAGGTTTCAAAACTACAACTCCCAGCAAGCCCGGGCAGCCATCGGCTGTCCGGGCTTGCTGGGAGTTGTAGTTTTGAAACCTCCGGAGGTCCGCAGGTAGAAGACCACTGCGGCCTTCGACATCATCCAGCCCCCTCTCACCCCCCTTTAGTTCTGTACAGTACTCACCTCCGCTCGGCGCTGGTCCGGTCCTGCAGGGCTGTCCGGAGAGGAGGTGGTCCGGTGGGATAGTGGTTCCGGGCTGCTATCTTCACCGGGGGCACCTCTTCTAAGCGCTTCGGGCCCGTCCTCAGAATAGTCACGTTGCCTTGACAACGACGCAGAGGTGCGTTCATTGCCAACGTACTTCTGCGTCATTGTCAAGGCAACGCCTCTATTCCGGGCCGGAAGCGCGGAGAAGAGGCGCCCCCGGTGAAGATATAATATATATCATTATTGAAAACTGATACAAAAATGATGGCAAAAGTGTTGGCCAATAGATTGGCAGTGGTGATTCCCGATATGATATTTAACGATCAAGGTTTTAATTTCGTTATTTGCTGACGATATTCTTCTTTACTTGGCCAATACAGAGGAAAATCTGGATAGGGTGATTAATATTATAGAAGATTTGGGGAAAATATTGACTTACAAATTAATTGGGAAAAGACTATTTTACTCCCCTTGGATGATAAGATCACCCATCCAAATATTAAAGTAATAGGTGATCAAGATTCCTTTAGATATCTTGGAATCCAAGTAGCAAAGAATGTGTAAAAATATGTCGATCTCAATTCAAGTCCCTTATTGCAAAAGATTTGGACCAAATGTAAGATCTGGTGTGGACCCCCACTAAGTATGGCAGATAGAATAAGTTTAGTCAAAATAGTGATACTTCCCCAATTATTGTTTATTCTTACAAATAGCATGATATGGTTGGGGAAAGTGTCTTTAAAATAACTGAATATCTGATAAGAGATCTGAACTGAAGCAGAAGACCTAGAATCAAGTTAGATTATATGATGAGAGATGAAAATTATGGAGGTGTTGCAGTTTCGGATTTTAAGATATATTTTATGGCATCACAGCTGGTCTTCCTGAATAAATGTAAGAAAGTGGGTTATCTAGAAAAATCAGCCCAGAATACTGAAGGATGTAAAGATATATGGGAAATATTGGAAATTGAGATGGGAAGTGTGCAGGGTAAAAAAAAAAAAAAAAAAAAAAAATTAAAGAGTACCTGTCATCAAACCATATTTTCTAAACTAACTCAGATTGTATTCCCTAACTACTCCTAACACTCCTCCTGACCTTAATTTTTTTTTCTGAGCTTAAAAAAGCTGTGTATCATACCTATCCCCTTGCTCACATTGTGTGAGCTCCTGGCAGGAGAAAGTGGGCGTTCCCCAGCAGGCGCAACAACACTAAAGCCTGTGCCTCGCCATGTCCCACAAGGACTTCCTGAGTTTGGTCTCCTGTCAGGCCGGGAGGAGACCAAAATAACTGTTTGACTTGTGGCAGGGAACAGAACAGAGCCACCTAGTGACTTTTTTTTTTTTAATCACTGGCGATTCCGGTCATACACAACCCGAAATTAGAAGGTAATTGTAGCTGGGGGAGGTGGCGATCCAGTCACCTCCCCAGGAGCGCTGCTATTGATCGGATAACCAATAGCGGTGGGGTTAATGTCCCCTTCTCTAAGCTCTGCTTGCCCAACAAGCTCAGTCAGCGGGCAGAGCAGAGAGATGGAGACAGGGAAAGGGACCCCCCCTCTGTGAATATCTGTGCCCCTCATGCTGAAGAAGTGCTGTTAATGCAGGGTGAGCTTCAGTACAAGGACAAGTAAGAGTAAGTAGGTTTTCAGGGCGCTGCATTTGTCCCGTCCCCCCCCCCCTTTTTTTAACCCCTTAAGGACTCAGGGTTTTTCCGTTTTTGCACTTTCGTTTTTTCCTCTTGTGTCGCCAATTCTACTTTGCAGTGAAATTAGTCATTTTACCCAAAAATGCACGGCGAAACGGAAAAAAATATATTGTGCGACAAAATCGAAGAAAAAACGCCATTTTGTAACTTTTGGGGGCTTCCGTTTCTACGCAGTGCATATTTCGGTAAAAATTACACCTTATCATTATTCTGTAGGTCCATACGGTTAAAATGATACCCTACTTATATAGGTTTGATTTAGTCGCACTTCTGGAAAAAATCATAACTACATGCAGGAAAATTTATACATTTAAAAATGACATCTTCTGACCCCTATAACTTTTTTATTTTTCCACGTACAGGGCGGTATGAGGACTAATTTTTTGCGCCGTGATCTGAAGTTTTTATCGGTATGATTTTTGTTTTGATCGTACTTTTTGATCACTTTTTAATGGTATAAAAAGTGACCAAAATACGCTTTTTTGGACTTTGGAATTTTTTTGCGCGTATGCCATTGACCGTGTGGTTTAATTAATGATATATTTTTCTAGTTCGGACATTTACGCACGCGGCGATACCACACATGTTTATTTATTTATTTTTTTACACTGTTTTATTTTTTTTATGGGAAAAGGGGGGTGATTCAAACTTTTATTAGGGAAGGGGTTAAATGACCTTTATTAACACTTTTTATTTTTTTTTATTTTGCAGTGTTATAGGTCCCATAGGGACCTATAACACTGCACACACTGATCTCTCATCCTGATCAAAGGCGTGTATTAACACGCCTGTGATCAGTGTTATCGGCGCTTGACTGCTCCTGCCTGGATCTCAGGCACGGAGCAGTCATTCGCCGATCGGACACCGAGGAGGCAGGTAAGGGCCCTCCTGGTGTCCTGTCAGCTGTTCGGGACGCCGTGATTTCACCGCGGCGGTCCCGAACAGCCCGACTGAGCAGCCGGGTCACTTTCACTTTCACTTTAGAAGCGGCGGTCAGCTTTGACCGCCGCTTCTAAAGGGTTAATACCGCACATCGCCGCGATCGGCGATGTGTGGTATTAGCCGCGGGTCCCAGCCGTTGATGAGCGCCGGGACAGACGCGATATGATGCGGGATCGTGGCGCGATCCCGCTTCATATCGCGGGAGCCGGCGCAGGACGTCAATATACGTGCTGCGTCGTTAAGGGGTTAATAACGGTGTGTGACTTACAATCACACACAGTTATATAAAGTTTGCACCAAACACATACACTACACACTAGCCCCCCACTTTACTGTATGGCCATGACACAGAAGAGGTTTGAGGCCATTCGGAAATGCCTGCATTACACTGAGGCCGGTCATAGATCACTTTGGGGCCAAATTTTGGGAGGCCTATGTACCCCTCAGGGAGCTCTTGGTAGATGAGTCTCTTATCAGTTTGAAGGGGAGACTCATCTTCCGCCAGTATATTCCCTCGAAGCGGGCACGGTATAGCGTGAAACTCTACAAACTTTGCGAGAGTACCTCTGGGTACACTTGCACATTTAGAGTATATGAGGGACAGGATTCTTGTATTGAACCATCAGAAACTCGTTTGGGGAAACTCGTTTGGGACCTTGTTCACCCATTGCTGGAGAAGGGTTACCACCTTTACATGGATAACTTTTATACCAGCATCCCTCTGTTCACATCCCTTGCCACCAGATCCACGTCCACTTGTGGAACCGTGTGGAAGAACCAGAGAGGCCTCCCTCTAAATTTTGCTCAGACACCTATTCCCAAGGGTTAGTCCCCTGCCCTTACCCATAAAAACCTGTGGCTGGTCAGGTATAAGGATAAGAGGGATGTCCTTATGCTGACCACAATTCATGGTAATGGCAGCACCCCTGTCCCTTTACGAGGTACCACAACAACGGTCCTCAAGCCTGATTGTATTCTGGACTTCAATCAGTATATGGGGTGGGCATATTTTTTCGTTTTGGCTATGCTCTGGGTCATCATTCTGGGAACATAAACTTTTTCGGCGCACTGTACCCCACTTAATGTAATCAGTGTACCCCATGTAATGTTCCTTGAGGGGGGGGTCCCGCTGTTCTGACTCCATAGTAGCTCAGTAAATGCTCAAGGCCCCTGACTGCGCTCCTGCTCTTCCGAGACCTGATGTGCACCCGCAGAGCAGTTTACGTCCTAATATGAGGTATGTCCTTACTCAAAAGAAATGTATTTACAAATTTACGGTGACGTTTTCTCCTATTACCACTAGTGAAAATATAAACTTTGTGGTAACATCAGCATTTTAGTGTAAAAAATAAAATGTTTCTTTTTCACAGACCACTTTAATGAACATTAAAGGGGTGTTAAGGCTCACTGTACTGCTTGTTACGTTCCTTGAGGGGTGTAGCTTCCAAATTAGTAACAAGGGGTACAGTGAGTGTTAAGGCCCACTCTAACCCTTGTTATGTTCCTTGAGGGGTGGTGTTTCCAAATGAGTATGCCATGTGTTTTTTTAAATTTTTTTATTTCTTTTGCTGTTCTGGCACCAGAGGTGCTATCTAAATGTAGTGCGCCCGCAGTGCACTTGACGTCCACACATGGGGTATTTCCATACTCAAAAGAGATGGGGTTACACATTTTGGGAGTATGGAAATACCCCATGTGTGGACGTCAAGTACACTTCGGGTGCGCTTAGATAGCACCTCTGGTCCCAGAACAGCAATAAAAAAACACATGGCATACTAATTTGGAAACTACACCCCTCAAGAAGCCTTAACACCCCACAGTTGTTTCACGACTTTTCGTTAAAGTTGGATGTTAAAATAATTTTTTTTTCACTAAAATGCTGGTTTTCCCCCAAATTTTAAATTTTTACAAGGAGTAATAGGAGAAAATGCTCCCAAAATTTGTAACCCCATCTCTTCTATTACCCCTTGTAAAAATTTGAGGGAAAACCAGCATTTTAGTGAAGAAAAATAAAATGAATTTACACATCCAACTTTAACAAAAAGTCATGAAACACCTGAGTACGTCTTGTTACGTTCCTTGAGGGGTGTAGTTTCCAAAATAGTATGCCCTGTTACGCCGAGCGCTCCAGGTCCCTGCTCCTCCCCGGAGCGCTCACGGCGTCTCTCTCCCTGCAGCGCCCCCCGTTCAGACCCGCTGACCGGGAGCGCTGCACTGACATTGCCGGCGGGGATGCGATTCGCATAGCGGGACGCGCCCGCTCGCGAATCGCATCCCAAGTCACTTTCCCGTCCCGGTCCCCGGCTGTCATGTGGGGGCGCGCGCGCGCCAGCTCTCTGAGACTTAAAGGGCCAGTGCACCAATGATTGGTGCCTGGCCCAATTAGCTTAATTAGCTTCCACCTGCTCCCTGGCTATATCTACTCACTTCCCCTGCACTCCCTTGCCGGATCTTGTTGCCTTGTGCCAGTGAAAGCGTTTAGTGTTGTCCAAGCCTGTGTTACCTGATCTCCTGCAATCCATATTGACTACGAACCTTGCCTACTGCCCCAACCTTCTGCTACGTCTGACCTTGCCTCTGCCTAGTCCTTCTGTCCCACGCCTTCTCAGCAGTCAGCGAGGTTGAGCCGTTGCTAGTGGATACGACCTGGTTGCTACTGCCGCAGCAAGACCATCCCGCTTTGCGGCGGGCTCTGGTGAACACCAGTAGCCTCTTAGAACCGGTCCACCAGCACGGTCCACGCCAATCCCTCGCTGACACAGAGGATCCACAACCTGTAAGCCGAATCGTGGCATGCCCTGTGTTTTTTTTTGTATTTTTTTTTGCTGTTCTGGCACCATAGGGGCTTCCTAAAAGCGACATGAACCCAAAAACCATTATGAAAAACTCACTCTCCAAAATCCCATTGTCGCTCCTTACCTTCTGAGCCCTCTACTGCACCCGCCGGACACTTTACATACACATGAGGTATTTCCTTACTCAAGAGAAATTGGGTTACAAATTTTGGGAGTTTTTTCTCCTTTTACCCCTTGTAAAATTTCAAAAACAGCCAACAGACAAGTGTCATGAGTATGTAGATAATATTAATAATTAATAATATATGCCTGGCCATTAATAATATATGCCTGGCCGCTCTGTCACAACGTATCTCGAATCCATCTAATAATATTATTTACATACTCATGACACTTATCTATCCTGTTGTTGATTATACATTTTCACACTGATACACACTATGTCTGGAGCTGCTGGGCATACTGAACCAACCATATAGCCATCCGGCATATTATAAGCCTTGTCCAGTCTCATTTGGAATCATACATATTATTGCTTTAATACACCGGGGCTGGTCTTGTTTCTGCAGTCAGTACATGCAGTATTGTTCAGATACTTACTGCTGTTTCCATTTCAAACTAAACACTGCTGCTAGTAGTGATAAGGATGGCCATTATGATTTTGATTACTGATAGATATATATTAAAAATAGATATATATGCTAACATTCTGTAGAAAAACATTTTCCTTATGAGTCATTTCAGTTTGCTATTTGCCTGTAACTAAGATGAAGACCTTGGAATGAGGCCAAAAGAAGCAAGATGAGAAGAGGCTGAAAGCTGTAAGAAAATATTTGAAGAGATACAGACCGTGCAGAAGGACAGAGAAATCCGGAATTTTCCAGTAGAAGAGTGAGAGGGCAGCATAAGTGAACTTTGGCCAAGAAAGAAATGGGTGCTTAACCCCTTCAGGACGGAGCCCATTTTGGCCTTAAGGACCGGAGCGTTTTTTGCACATCTGACCACTGTCACTTTAAACATTAATAAATCTGGAATGCTTTTAGTTATCATTCTGATTCCGAGATTGTTTTTTCGTGACATATTCTACTTTAACATAGTGGTAAATTTTTGTCGATACTTGCATCCTTTCTTGGTGAAAAATCTGTAAATTTGATGAAAAATTTGAAAATTTTGCATTTTTCTAACTTTGAAGCTCTCTGCTTGTAAGGAAAATGGATATTACGAATACATTTTTTTTTGGTTCACATATACAATATGTCTACTTTATATTTGCATCATAAAATTGATGAGTTTTTACTTTTGGAAGACACCAGAGGGCTTCAACGGTCAGCAGCAATTTTCCGATTTTTCACAAAATTTTCAAACTCAGTATTTTTCAGGGACCAGTTCAGGTTTGAAGTGGATTTGAAGGGTCTTCATATTAGAAATACCCCATAAATGACCCCATTATAAAAACTACACCCCCCAAAGTATTCAAAATGACATTCAGTCAGCGTTTTAACCCTTTAGGTGTTTCACACGAATAGCAGCAAAGTGAAGGAGAAAATTCACAATCTTCATTTTTTACACTCACATGTTCTTGTAGACCCAATTTTTGAATTTTTACAAGGGGTAAAAGGACAAAATTTTTACTTGTATTTGTAGCCCAATTTCTCTCGAGTAAGCACATACCTCATATGTCTATGTAAAGTGTTCGGCGGGCGCAGTAGAGGGCTCAGAAGGGAAGGAGCGACAAGGGGATTTTGGAGAGTACGTTTTTCTGAAATGGTTTTTGGGGGGCATGTTACCTTTAGGAAGCCCTTATGGTGCCAGAACAGCAAAAAAAAAACACATGGCATACCATTTTGGAAACTAGACCCCTCGGGGAATGTAACATGGGATAAAGTGAACCTTAATACCCCAGTGTTTCACGACTTTTGCAAATGTAAAAAATTAATAAAAAATTTTACCTAAAATGCTTGTTTTCCCCCAAAAATTTTATTTTTAAAAAGGGTAATAGCAGAAAATACCCCTAAAAATTTGAAGCCCAATTTCTCCCGATTCAGAAAACACCCCATATGGGGGTGAAAAGTGCTCTGCTGGCGCACTACAGGTCTCAGAAGAGAAGGAGTCACATTTGGCTTTTTGAACGCAAATTTTGCTCTGGGGGCATGCCGCATTTAGGAAGCCCCTATGGTGCCAGGATAGCAAAAAAAAAACACATGGCATACCATTTTGGAAACTAGACCCCTCGGGGAACGTAACAAGGGGTTAAGTGAACCTTTATACCCCACAGGTGTTTCACGACTTTTGCATATGTAAAAAAAATATTTTTTTTTTACCTAAAATGCTTGTTTTCCCAAAAATTTTACATTTTTAAAAAGGGTAAAAGCAGAAAATACCCCCCAAAATTTGTAACACAATTTCTCCCGAGTACGGCGATACCCCATATGTGGCCCTAAACTGTTGCCTTGAAATACGACAGGGCTCCAAAGTGAGACAGCGCCATGCGCATTTGAGGCCTAAATTAGGGATTGCATAGGGGTGGACATAGGGGTATTCTACGCCAGTGATTCCCAAACAGGGTGCCTCCAGCTGTTGCAAAACTCCCAGCATGCCTGGACAGTCAACGGCTGTCCGACAATACTGGGAGTTGTTTTGCAACAGCTGGAGGCTCCGTTCTGGAAACAGTGGTGTACCAGACGTTTTTCATTTTTATTGGGGAGGGGAGGGGGGCTGTGTAGGGGTATGTGTATATGTAGTGTTTTTTACTTTTTATTTTATTTTTTGTGTTAGTGTAGTGTAGTGTTTTTAGGGTACAGTCGCACGGGTGGGGGTTCACAGTAGTTTCTCGCTGGCAATTTGAGCTGCAGCAGAAAGTTTGCGGCAGCTCAAATTTGCAGCCCGATACTTACTGTAAGCCTCCGCCCATGTGTACCCTGTACGTTCACATTGGGGGGGGGGGGGGGGACATCCAGCTGTTGCATAACTACAACTCCCAGCATGCCCGTTGGCTGTCGGTGATTGCTGAGAGTTGCAGTTTTGCAACAACTGTAGGCACACTGGTTATGTATCACTGAGTTTGTGACCTAACTCAGTGTTTCACAACCAGTGTGCCTCCAGCTGTTGCAAAACTACAACTCCCAGCATGTACGGTGCATGGTGTACGGTGACTGCTGAGAGTTGTAGTTTGCAACAGCTGGAGGCACACCGGTCGTGAAACACTGAGTTAGGTAAAAAAAAAACTGAGTTTCACAACCAGTGTGCCTTCAGCTGTTGCAAAACTACAACTCTCAGCAGTCACCGACAGCCAACGGGCATGCTGGGAGTTGTAGTTATGCAACCAGCAGATGCACCACTACAACTCCCAGCATGCACTTTAGCTGTTTGTGCAAGCTGGGAGTTGTAGTTATACAACAGCTGAAGGTACACTTTTCCATAGAAAAAATGTGCCTCCTGCTGTTGCAAGACCATAAGTCCCAGCATGCCCATAAGGGAATGCTGGGAGTTGTGGTGGTCTGCCTCCTGCTGTTGCATAACTACAGCTCCCAGCATGCCCTTTTTGCATGCTGGGAGCTGTTGCTAAGCAACAGCAGGAGGCTGTCACTCACCTCCAACGATCCAGACGCTGCAGGTCAGTCCCGCCGCCGCAGCTGCTCCTGGGGCCCCGATCCCAACAGGGGATGCCGGGGATCGGGGTCCCCAGCACCGGGGGTCGTCTTCCCGCACCCGCTCACGTCCTCCGGAAGAGGGGCGGAGCGGGTGCGCGAGTGACACCCGCAGCAGGCACCCTGATTGGTCGGCCGGTAATCCGGCCGACTAATCAGGGCGATCGTGAGGTGGCACCAGTGCCACCTCACCCCTGCAGGCTCTGGCTGTTCGGGGCCGTCAGAGACGGCCCCGAACAGCCAGTAATTCCGGGTCACCGGGTCACCGGAGACCCGATTGACCCGGAATCGCCGCAGATCGCTGGACTGAATTGTCCAGCGATCTGCGGCGATCGCCGACATGGGGGGGCATAATGACCCCCCTGGGCAATATGCCGGGATGCCTGCTGAACGATTTCAGCAGGCATCCGGCTCCGGTCCCCAACCGGCTAGCGGTGGGGGCCGGAATTCCCACGGGCGTATGGATACGCCCTCGGTCCTTAAGGACTCGGGATTCAGGGCGTATCCATACGCCCTATGTCCTGAAGAGGTTAAATATGCTAATATATACAGATGCAATACTCAAATAACCAATCAAAATATAACATAATTTTGACGTGATAACTAACCTCCTCTTTTTGTTAAATGTAAAAACCAATATACTTCAGTGTAATAAACAGAACTCCTAGAACTCTTGGAGACAGCTCCTGAGCTTCCTGCTGAGAAAGAGTTTTATACTCTTTAAACTTTTTGTCTAGTGTATATTTCTTGTGTCGACACTCAGCAGTATACAGCGGCAGTATACATGCACATTTTAAGGCCACATCGGCAGCCAACCTTAACATTTGGTCAGAAGTGGGAACTGATCCCTGGACCACACTCGAGGGAAGAGCCAAGTCTGGTGGACCGACACCCCCGATTTTTCTTGATCTACTCAGTGGATACGGTCAAGGCAATGAAAAGTGCCACAGTTTTTGATTTTTTTTTTATATCTCTGATAATTAGTGATCTGTGTCCCTGATATCTTTTTTGTAAATATGTACTTCTGATAATCTTTTGTGCTATATCAAAGTTAAAGATAACTCTGATATTTTTTTTTATATCAGTCAAGTAACTTTTGCCACTCCAGTATCTCTTTACTGTATCCTTGATAACTTTTTAGTGTACTGCTATATTTTTTTCTCTTTTTGTTTTTGTTTTGGACCTGAGATAAAAATGTATCAGCCAGTATCTTTTTTGTACCAGAAGATTAGTATCAGGAGACAAATTTGATGATGGTGTGTGCAAGTGGTGAGACAGCTGAGGTAGGAGCGGATTGTTGTAAGTAGCTTGATAGGATTAGAGAGAGAAACAAAATAGAGACTCAGGCCGACATTTATCAATGAGTTTACACCTTTTTTTCTCCGTACAAAAGGCGCTATTTTGGAGCACTGTGTGTTATTTTGCGCCTTTTGGTGGTAGAATATTTTAGTCATTCCAGATGTTTTGGAGTAGCAGTACACGCTTTTCAATTCAGCGTATGCTGTGGACTGAAATTTATGAACTGCGCCTTTTTGTAAAAAGGCGCAAAGCCACTGAAAAGTGTCTAAAACTACACCATCCCAGGCCTGGCGTAGCTTTTTGGTGTATGTGAAGAGAGAAGTTTCAGAAAATGTTTACCTGCACAAAATTTGCCAAATGCTATGTGAACATTTAATACATTGGGTGCTCCTACACATTACCAGCACACACAAAAAGGGTGTAAAAAAATGCTTCACTTACACCTACAATGATAAATGTGGGCCTCAATGTTTTGATGGAAAAGCATGTGGATATTGAGGCAGTTGAAAGTTTGGAATATACAGATGGTTAATGGACAGAAGTATTCAGATACAGCAGTGATAAAGGTGACTGCATGTTTAAGAGGATGGGAAACAGTATGTTGCAGAAGGCGCAGAGGAAGGTAGGAATAGAAATGGTGAGAGTGGTTATGTAAGTGATACTATGGTGCAAGAATGTAGAAGAGTCCAAAAAGTTTGTTGAAACTGTAAAAAGTAAATACTTTGTTCAGGAATGTACTGAAGGTGTCAGGGCGTACCGGAGGGGTCCCCTGGTTCAACAAAAGGAGATGAATGAATGGAGTGTTTTTTTCCAATGTTAGGGGTAAAAGTGAAGATGATGATGATGATGAGTGTTTAGTGATATGGAATGCAGATGGTGTGGTAGGTCTCTGGGAAAGCTGTGTGTGTATGGAGTAATGTGATGACGTTCATAGGATGGTTCTTATGATATAAAGTAGGATGTATGTGTGTGATGTGTATTAATAAATCAGGAATGTATGGAATATGACCAGTGAATGTTTTCTCTGTGAAGCTGTTTGTGTTGTAATGGATCCTTTTTAGATTGGTGTAGAAAGAAAAGAAAATTGGTAAAGAAAATCCATGTGGTATTAATTGAACCTATTTGATGATATTTCATTAATTTCCTAATAAGTTTTGTTCTCACAGTTACACAGTATGGGTGCTAAAAAATTAAGTGTATCAGGAAATGCCATTAATTGTCTGATTATATTATAGGAGTAACAAGAGAAGTTTGGCCAAGAAAAATAAAATAAGATATATAAAAAAAGTGATCACTATCTATTGATAAATATTACCAAACCTGAGGGAGAACAAAATGCCAGACTCAAAGGGGCGGTGACCATTGACATAGAGGAGTGGGAGGAGAAAGGTGGGGCTTATAGGGAGAATGACCTCCTCTCATGGAACACAAAAATCACATTAGACTTGAAGGAAATATTATATATATATATATATATATATATATATATATATATATATATTTTTTTTTTTTTAACTCTTTAAAATGTTGTATTTTATGGTACCTGCATACACAATGTGATATACCTATACATTCTACATTGCATTTATTTGAATAATAACAATTTTGAGTGGATGATTTTAATGATAATTTAGTGTAATCTAAAGATGCTTTGCTACTCTCAGATTTTGACTAAATTGTTTTGAATTTATGAGCTTAAGAATTCAAGAGCCATGATAAAATATCAGAGAATCCATGGTTGATGCTGAGTTATAAATGTAAGCTTGTTCCAAGTGACGCAAAGATGTAATACATAAGACAGGATATATGGTGACCACACACAGAATGAAGTTCTACTGCAATAAACCACTCGATCTGAGCTGGTGGTTCGGAAAGTAGAGTTGAAGGTATTAACTGAAATGTGTAAGATATTTGAAGGTATGACACAATGGGGGAGATTTATCAAAACCTGTGAAGAGGAAAAGTTGCCCAGTTGCCCATGGCAACCAATCAGATTGCTTCTTTCATTTTTCAGAGGTCTCTTTAAAAATGAAAGAAGCAAGCTGACTGGTTGCTATGGGCAACTGGGCACCTTTTCTTTGCACAGGTTTTGATAAATCTCCCCCAATGAGTATGGGTAAACTTTTATTACCGCCCAAAAGTATGGGGCTATTAGAGTAAAGATTTTCTTGAATCCTTGGGCAAACATATCTGTAGTTTGTAATTCAAGTGTTCAAGTCCTAGAGCTGCCAGAGAAGATGGCCATCATGAAGATCAAACCAACATGAAGGAAACAGCCCCAGAAGCCAAGGGGACTGAATGGTGAAGGAGGCTGCCAAGGCTGCAGTCCTCCTGTCCTCCCACAGTTATGTTACAGAGTGTACAGGTGGATGGGGAGTGTGGATTTTTCTGGTTAGGGCTCTTACAGGAACCGGCAATGCATGCTGAGAGAGACCAATGGAAGAAGAGAGAGGTGGTATAGGGCAAAGATGGCATCTGAAGAGTTGGTAAGAAACTGTGTGTGCCAGCAGTCTTGTAGTCCATGGTAACATACCTGGCCTCATACGTTAAGCAGAAGGGAGCTGTGTGTGTAGTAATGTCTGTATATCGGGTGGACTCAGGATTCAAGAATGCAAAAAGGGGGTTTGTGCAGATTTCATTATCTGCATCTGTTATGACCTAGGTAAAACAATAAAGGTATCTGACCAACACACTAGAATCATCTTACCTGTTGCAGAGACTATGAGGAGATTTCATCTAACTGCCTAAGGTGGACCAATATAAGTATGTCCTTGTCTGACTGTACTGATTCCGTAACCATGGATACAAAAAATAAGTGTGAGGCAGGATAATAGAGGTACATTTTAATATATATATTCTTTCTAAATAATTCCTGATAAAGAAAAAAATGATGTAACGGGGGGGGGGGGGGGGGGGGGGAGAATAGCAGCCCACATACCCAGCTGCAGCACTGAACTCCTGTTCATACGGGTTGTATGTTGTGGTCAATGTATGGTTGTGGTAAGTATAAAAGCAAGTACACTAAGCGATAGTTGAGCTAGGCGATTGTGTGTCTGTATACAAGAGTGTGAAGTATACAAGTGAGTGAGTATAAAAGTGAGGGGACTTAAAATTAAGGGTATACTGTAAAGTATTGTGAGCATTTTGAGTGCATTTCTGTGTTTTTTATAATTTTTTTTCAGTTTCCCCCCCCCCCCCCCCCCCCTCTCTTTCTCTGTCTGGGAGGATTACAGGTGGAGAGAGGGAGGAGTAACTAAATAATTAGCAGCTGATAAATTGCAGCTGTTTGCAGCCAGCTAGCCATTTGCAGTCACTTCCAGGCAGTGGAAGAGAGGTGGTTGTGGTAAATATAAAAACAAGTACACTAAGCAATTGTTGAGCTAGCGGTTGTGTGTCTGTATACAAGAGTGTGAAGTATACAAGTGAGTGTGTATAAAAGTGAGGGTACTTAAAATTAAGGCATTTTAAATTCAGGAAGTTTAAATGGAAATATTAGATTTTTTTTTTCTTTTCTGTTAATTTTTGCTATCCCCAAATCTAGTATGACCTCCATGAAAAGGCAGTCCAGTGTGCATCTTGCACAATGTATGCAATCCTTGAACAGCAGTTTGAGGGTGCATATTGATGTGCGAGATGTGTGCGAGTTGTTCATTTGGAAGCCCAGATCCTGGATCTAGAGGAGCAACTGGCAACACTGAGATGCATTGAAAACCCGGAGAGGAGTCTCCTGCTCAGTGAGCAGGTACTCTCTGGGGTAGAGGTGGGGGAGGATAGTGGGACGGAGGTGCAGGACAGTCAGGCAGTTAGCTGGGTTACAGTTAGAAAACGGGGTAGAGGGAAAAGTGTCAGGGAGGCTAGTCCTGAACTGGCACCCCCCAACAAGTTTGCCCGGTTGGCAGATGAGGGGGATGCCATTTCAGAGCTAGCAGTACTGCAGCAGGACTCTGCCTCTGACTGCCAGGGGGGTGTCTGCTCCAGTAAGGAAGGAGGGAGGAGAGCAGGGCAGGCCAGACAGGTACTGGTAGTGGGGGACTCAATTATTAGGGGGACAGACAGGGCGATCTGTCACAAAGACCGGGATCGCGGAACAGTGTGTTGTCTTCCTTGCGCTCAAATTCGGCACATCGCGGATCGGGTTAACAGGTTGCTGGGTGGGGCTGGAGAAGACCCAGCAGTCATGGTACATATTGGCACCAATGACAAAGTAAGAGGTGGGTGGAGTGTCCTTAAAAATTATTTCAGGGACTTAGGCTGAAAGCTTAAGGCAAGGACCTCCAAGGTAGTATTTTCTGAAATATTACCTGCACCACGAGCCACACCAGAGAGGCAGCGGAAGATTAGGGAGGTAAACAAGTGGCTCAGAAGCTGGTGAAGGGAGGGTGCAGCTGTGCTTGGGTTGAAGATGGCTAGAAGGGTGGAGGAGTGTTTAAACTGGGGACAGGGGGGAAGGAACCTACAACATAGAGGGGGAAGATAGTGTAGATAGAGGGGGGGGGGACTTAATAATGTACCTGGGGGTGGAGCGGAGGGAGGGGTTAGAATAGTTAATAGTGATAGGCATCATAGGGAAAAAAATATACACCATTGAAGTGCATGTTGACTAATGCCAGAAGTCTGTCCAATAAAACTGATGAACTGGAGTTGAAAATTTCTGAGGAGGATTATGACATAGTGGGTATAACAGAGACGTGGTTGGACGATAGCTGTGACTGGGCGGTCAACATACAGGGTTTTGGCTATTCAGGAAGGATTGGACAAAACGGAAAGGGGGAGGAGTCTGTCTTTATGTAAAGTCCAATTTGAAGGCCACACTGCTGGAGGATATTTGGGAGGGAAACGATAATGTGGAGTCGTTATGGGTAGAAATACATGGAGATAAAAATAAAAAAAATTCTGATAGGGGTTTGCTATAAGCCACCAAACATAGTGGAAGAGCCAGAAGATCAATTATTGAGGCAAATAAACAAGACAGCAAATCAAAATGATGTAATAATAATGGGGGACTTTAACTATCCTGATATAAACTGGGAGACCGAGGCCTGTGAATCTCATAAAGGAAACAGGTTTCTGACTATAGCTAAAGACAATTATCTGTCCCAAATGGTGCAGGGCCATACCAGAGGGGATGCCCTACTAGACTTAATATTAACCAACGTACCTGACAGACTAATTAATGTGCAAGTAGATGGACACCTAGGAAATAGTGATCATAATATAATACATTATAACTTGTTCTTCAATAAGGGAATCTCTCGAAGGGCCACAAAAACAATGAACTTTAGGAAGGCAAAGTTCGATCAACTCAGAGAAGCCCTTAACAATATAAAATGGGATAATGTCCTCAAAAAGAACAATACTTCCGGTTCCGGCGCTGCCATGAGAGGACGCGGCTAGCAGAGCTCCCGCGCCTCCCGACTCTTATCTGGTCTCTCTACCAGCCTTGTGACCCTTCCGGGACCCCGGTACCCACGGATCCCCGCTACTCTTTCCAGCTCTGCTGTATGGAGCGTTACCTGCTCCGCCGACCCCGAGATTCACCGGCCTCCCGCATCTCCCGCCCGACTTCAGCAAAGCGCACGGCGGCAGCTCCACGTGGGTCGGTGTCGGCAACACGAACACTGCAGAAGCGCCTATCCCGCTTCTCCTACGGGCAGTCTCCCACCCGCCGGAGCCCGGTACCTGCTGGACAGCTCTGCTCCTCTCCGGTGGCAGCCTCGTCGACGCAGCTCAGTGCTCCCTCATCGGGCTCGGCATCTCCTGCAGCGGAGGACGTCCTCACTGAGCCTCGCACCCTGCAAGTGGAGAGCGCTCATATCGGAGGTACTGCTTCCCCAGCGCAGGTCGGTGTTTCCCCGGTGGGGCCGGCTGATCCCCTGCTGATGGCTCTGTCTCCTGCTCAGGACTGTAACTCTCATAAGAGACCTGCATCTCCCTGGTCCCCTCAGGGGACTCAAGTGGCATCATGGCGTCCAACAGGCCCTCTAACTCTAGCCCTCCTCTCAGTATCCAGCAGAGTTGCAGGTGGGTTCCCCCCCCCCACCTCCTCACCCATGCAGCCCATCCCTACCAACCTATTGCGCAGCCCTGGGAGCTAATCTGTCCCTGCTCACCCACAGCCTGCCTTTATACCACAGACTGTCAACTTTAAAGCATTGGCTGAACAGATAATGGCACAGATTGTCCCAGACATACAGAAGTCCTTGGAGGCAACGCTGCAGGCGTCCTTTGATTCACTGAGAAGGGACATTTCCCAAACTAATATATCTGTGGCTGCAGTGCGCTCTGATGTTACTGATCTCCATGTTACTGATCTGATGTTACTGATCTTGAAGTTCACCTGGCTATGTTTTCACTTACATGCTTAGTCGGGAGGTTCGCACACTTTCTGGCAGAAAAAAGCGAAGTCCCGAGCACGGTGCTGACGGTCGGCTGACGGTCTTTACGCACGTAGTGCAAATTCAGTTCTTGTGTTAACTAGACGCGTTAGAGCTTAGTCGCCTCGAGCCCAGTCCCTGGATTGTTGGTCGGGCGGCAGTCTCTAACGGTAGTGGGGTTGCCGGTATACATTGAAGGAGTGTGTGGTGTGTGTGAGGTGTTTGAGAGGCCTGCCTGATTGTGTGTGGTTTTTTTTTTTCTCTCCCCTTCTCCTCCTCTCTTCTCTCTTTTCTTCTCTCCTTGCTCTTAGAGACATGCGGATGATCTCGTGGAATGTGAAGGGGCTCCGTTCCCCTAACAAAAGGATGCAGATACTAAGACATCTGAAACGTCTTCATCCCGATGTAGTGATGCTGCAGGAAACCCACCTAGCCGCAGACGATATTGCACGCATGTCCAAACTATGGGTGGGTTCTGTTCTAGGATCCCCGGCAGTAGGAGGTAAGGGGGGTACGTTACTGCTTATTCACAAAAATTTTGGGGGGACGATTGTGTCTCATGAAACGGATTCAGAGGGGCGGTGGACGTGGGCTCACTTAAGATTCGAGGGCCGTGACTTTAGTTTATACTGTTACTATGCACCTAATGGGGATAATAGACCTTACTTTCAGGCTTTGGAGGACAGGCTCTTGGCGGACACGCTTCCTAATAAGATTGTAGGGGGAGATATGAATGCCGTGGCTACGACGGATGAGGACAGGAAAGGAGGGACGGCTGACAGGACGGTTCCTCGTACGAGCGACAGGGTGTTTGGGGACTTTCTGGGTTCGGTAGGTCTGAAGGACATGTGGCGGTTAATGCACCCAGATAGTAGGGACTTTTCCCACTTTTCACACAGTCACTCATCATGGTCCCGTATAGACTACCTGCTGGTTTCCCCCGATTTAGTGCCCCGGGTAGCGGACACGGACATACATACCATGGTGATTTCAGATCACTCTCCCATCTCATTGCTCCTAGCGGACTCTTTCCCGAAAGGGTCCGACTTCCAGTGGCGCTTCCCTGCTTACATGAATAAAGATGACAATTTCGCCGACTCGTTGAGAAGCTGGTGGCAAGAGTTTACTTGGGATAATGGTACTCATACCAGTAATGCACCACTTTTCTGGGAGTCGGCTAAATCTGTTTTACGGTGTCGCCTAATTGCCTACATGTCGACAGTGAAGAAGAAATCTCTTCTTCACTTTCAAGAGGCTAGCACGGCGCTACAGAAGGCCTACACTGATTATGTTTCTCGTCCCTCGGCGGCGTTGTGCCAGGCTTGGAAGGCAGCAAAGACAACCTTTGACCTGTGGTCAGAGCGAAAATGTTTGGCGACTTACTCCCGTTTTAGAGCGGAATTGTTTCGATTCGGCAATAAATCGGGCCGCCTCTTGGCGCACCTTGCCAAGGGACGACATTCTCCCCAACACTTTTCCTCCCTAAGGGACGAATCGGGCACGACACACTCTGACCCCAAAACTATAAACTCCCTTTTCTGCTCATATTATACCGCGCTTTATGCTCCTTTGCCTGCTGAAATGGTTGCTGGCGGGGCGTTTCTGGAGTCGGTCACCCTTCCGACCATGACCACTGATCAGCGCGATCTTTTGAACGCTGACTTTACAGAGGAGGAGGTGCGCAATGCGATCAAACACCTTCACAACTCCAAGGCACCTGGCCCGGATGGTTTCAAGGGTGAATTTTATAAGATCTTGGTGGAACAGGTGGCGACTCCTCTGACGTCCTACTTCAACCATGTTTTGCACACTGGCTCCCTCCCCCTTCACTCCAACACGGCCACGATCAAACTGTTGCTGAAACCGGGCAAGGACCCCCTACTCCCCCAATCTTATCGTCCCATCTCGCTAATCAATCAAGACCTCAAATTAATGTCTAAAATAATGGCAGATCGCCTCAGTGTCTCCCTCCCTTCTTTGATTGGTCCCTCACAGGTGGGCTTTGTACGCAATCGCTCAGCTGTGACTAACATTCGAAGGGTCCTCGCAGTCCTGGATAGGGTGCAGCCCCACCCCAGACCGGGTGAACATCCAGTGCTGCTGAAAAGGCGTTTGATAACGTCAAATGGGACTGGCTCGGGATGGTGCTGGACAAGATGGGCATCACAGGGAGCTTCCGGAACTTTCTGAACAGTATGTATTCCTCTCCACAAGCTAGGGTGTTCACGTCCGGTATCCTCTCCCCCTCCTTCCCCCTTTTTAAGGGGACGAGACAGGGATGTCCACTCTCCCCGCTTTTATTTAATGTAGCACTTGAACCTCTGGCCAGATATCTCGAGGATTCCTCGATTTATCGTGGTATCCCTATCCAACGCATGGAGGTCGAATTGACCCTCTTTGCAGATGACATACTTATCTTTATGGCAGATCCCAGGGCTCACTACTCAACCCTGATGTCAACGTTGACTCACTTTGAAACTTTCTCGGGATATAAAATTAACCAATCTAAAAGTGAACTTTTGTTGATGGGAACCCCGGGATCCTCCTCCTACTGGGCTGCACTCAATATCCCCGAGGGGCTCCTTAAATCTTCCATCACGTATCTAGGGATCAAAATAGGGAAGTCCCTGTCCTCCCTGTATACCTTGAATTACCCCCCACTTTTCCAACAGATCTGTAACGAACTACAAAAATGGAGCCACCTGCCGATCTCTTTCCTGGGCAAATGTCACCTGGTAAAGATGATAAGTTTTCCTAGACTCCTATATCATCTGCAAACTTTACCTATTCTCCTGAAACACAAGGACATCAACACTCTTAATTCAGCCTTTACTCGTTTTGTCTGGTCGGGCAGGCGTCCTCGCATTTCCCTTCAAAAATTGATGCTTCATCGAGTGGATGGGGGAGTGGGTTTCCCCAATCTACGAGGCTACAATTTATCGTGCCTCTTTAGACATGTTCTGGACTGGATATACACATCCAGTTTTCACTCCAATTTTGAGGTGGAGGCGGATTACGCATCCCCCTGGAATTTGGTGTCCTGCTTACATTCTAAATTATCGAGCCTGCCCGCACATATAAAACGCTCTGTCTTGATTAGGGACACGGTGGTGACATGGCGGTCAGTACGCAAGGCCTACAATCTACCCTTTCTATTGTGTGGGGGGCTACATTTGTGGGGTCATCCGGAATTTCCCCAGGGTAGAGAGAATGCACTGTTTACTCAGTGGAAGCGCAAAGGGTTGAGCACAGCTAAGCAACTAATGCATCCTGAGTTAGGTCGCTGGTTTACCCCAAGCGAGCTCTTACAGCAATTCGACATGCCTCCCTCTCACTTTCTCCAGGTGTCGCAACTGATGATCTTCTGTACCTCTAGGCTCCGGGATCCGATTTCGGAATTACGGCCCTCACCCCTGGAGGATTTGATAGGGACGCAGCCCAAAAAGTTGTCTATTTCTACCTTATATAGATGTTTCAATGACCGTTTTTTGAGAGTCTCTAAACACACTCTTTTTGACAAGTGGGAAGCAATCTTGCAGGACCCCGAGACCAGAGAGCACATACTGGGAGGATGGACGAAGGTTAGGCAGAATGTCATAAATGAAAGGTGGTGGGAATCTTACTTTAAAATGATGCACTTTGGTTATCTGGGCTTTAACATCCCGGCCTCGGCAGTATTTCCTGACAGGATCACGTCATGCCCGAAATGTGACACTCCTGCTACTGATTTTCTGCATGGTATCTGGTCCTGTGAGAAAATTCAGCTATTTTGGAGGGAGGTAGTGGAATACATTTCCAAGTTTTGGAAGGTTAGCTTACCATTGACACAGTGTGCTCTCCTGTTCCAGTCCGTTAATACATCCATTACGGAAGGGACAGGCCTGCGGTCACTACCCAGGTTCATTCATGTCATACTCCTGGTGGCTAAACGTATAATTTTACGCAAATGGATCAAACCCATGATGCCGTCTTTGGCGGCAGTGGTGGAAGATCTCAAGGACTTTTTGGAAGTCGATAGACTGGACACGGAGAGGCATCGTGAGAGGGACGCTATGAAATTCTTTGCTAAATGGCGGACCTTCTTGGTTGCCCATTTCACTAAACCACAAATAGACTAAATTGTACTGCCGTTCCGTCACACGGAATGGTACTCTTTGGCTTCTCTCAGCAACACTTTGGGCCCACTCCGCCTTTCTGATGACAGGGGATGATTCTCTCGTGCTTCTATACTCTTCTCCCACAATTACCTCTTCCACGCTTCTCCATGTCTTCTTCTCCCCCCCCCCTTTTATTTTTTTTTCTCTACGAGTGTGGGTATGTGTGTTCGGATGGATGTCAGGTGTGGTATGTGGAGGAGGCCCCTGTGTGTGGGAGTGAGTGTTTTGCTGACAATCGTACTGATTTGTTTCACTGTATTTTGGATTGGGATTGCCTGTTGTCCGGCGATCTGTTTGTCCTCGAACGAGGACTTATATATCATATTTGCCTTTATGTCTGTTGGGTCCAGAGTGACCCTCTCTCTGATTGCACACCTGCCTTATTATCCTGATTGTTGTTTACCTTAATTGTAAAATTTTGAAAATCCTTTCAATAAACAAAGTTTGAAAAAAAAAAAAAGAACAATACTGACACTAAATGGGAGACTTTTAAAAATATCTTAAATTTTCCCTGTAAGATGTATATACCTTATGGGAATAAAAGGGTCAGAAATACAAGAAAACCAATATGGATGAATAAAAATGTTAAGGGGTCAATAAATGACAAAAATAAAGCATTTAAATTACTAAAACAGGATGGCAGTGAAGAAGCATTAAAAAGCTATAGAGAAAAATGTAAAATATGTAAAAAAAAAAAAACAGATAAAAGCTGCAAAAATAGAGACCGAAAGACTCATTGCCAAAGAGAGTAAAACTATCCCCAAAATGTTCTTTAACTATATAAATAGCAAAAAAGGTCAAAAATGAAAGTGTTGGCCCTTTAAAAAATGATGAGAAAGAAATTATAAATGGGGATCAGGAAAAAGCAAATATATTAAACAAATTCTTCTCCACTGTATTCACTGAGGAAAATGAAATGCCAGGTGAAACACAGTGTGATAAGGTAAACTCCCCAGTACAGGTCACCTGTCTAACCCAGGAAGAAGTACAGTGCCGCCTACACAGTGCCGCCTACAAAAAATCAAAATAGACAAATCACCAGGTCCAGATGGCATTCACCCCCGTGTTCTAAAGGTATTAAGTAATGTAATAGACAGACCCCTATTTTTAATATTCAGGGACTCTATAGTGATAGGGACTGTTCTCCAGGACTGGCTCATGGCAAATGTGGTGCCAATATTTAAGAATGGGTCAAAAGGAGACCCCGGGAATTATAGACCTGTTAGTTTAACCTCGGTTGTAGGTAAATTGTTTGAGGGTTTCCTAAGAGATGCTATTTTGGAATATCTTGATAAAAATAAATGTATGACCCCGTATCAGCACGGATTTATGAGGGATCGATCCAGTCAAACTAACCTGATCAGCTTTTATGAGGAGGTGAGCACCAGACTGGATCAGGGGCAATCGCTGGATGTCGTATATCTGGATTTTTCCAAAGCATTTGAAACGGTTCCACATAACAGGTTGGTGCATAAAATGAAAAGGATGGGGCTGGGGGAGAATGAGTGCAAGTGGGTAAGTAACTGGCTCAATGTTAGGAAACAGAGGGTGGTTATTAATGGTACTTATTCTGATTGGGTGACTGTTACTAGTGGGGTACCACAGGGGTCCGTCTTGGGTCCTGTCCTATTTAATATATTCATTAATGACCTTGCAGAGGGGTTGAATAGTAAAGTAGCAATCTTTGCAGATGATACTAAACTCTGTAAAGCGGTAAACACTATAGAGGACAGTGCACTGTTACAAATGGATCTGGATAGGTTGGAGGTTTGGGCTGGGAAGTGGCAGATGAGGTTCAACACATAAATGTAAGGTAAAGCACATGGGGAAGAAAAATCCGGGCTGGGATTATGTATTAAATGGGAAAACACTTGGGACAACTGACATGGAAAAGGACTTAGGAGTCTTAGTTAACAGTAAATTTAGCTGTAGTGACCAGTGTCGGGCAGCTGCTGCCAAGGCTAATAAAATCATGGGGTGCATCAAACGACAAGGAAATAATTCTACCGCTTTACAAATCACTAGTCAGACCACACATAGAATACTGAGTACAGTACTGGGCACCAGTGGACAAGAAAGATATAGTGGAGCTGGAGAGGGTTCAACCAGAGTAATATGGGGAATGGGAGGACTACAGTACCCATAAAGATTATCAGAATTAGGGTTATTTAGTTTAGAAAAAAGAAGGCTTAGGGGAGACCTAATAACTATGTATAAATATATCAGGGGACAGTACAGAGATCTCTCCCATGATCTATTTATACCCAGGACTGTATCAATAACAAGGGGGCATCCTCTACGTCTAGAGGAAAGAAGGTTTCTACACCAGTAGGGATCGACCGATATCGATTTTTTAGGGCCGATACCGATAATCTGTGGAGGTTAAGGCCGATAGCCGATAATTTATACCGATATTCCGGTATAAATTATCGGTTATTTCTCTCCTCCTCCCCCCTCTGTAGCCGCTGCAGATCATTGATTTAAAGCGGGCGCTTTAAAATCAATGAACTGTAGCTGCTTTTGTGGTGCCAGAGACCGCCACCGCCACTTGCTTCTCTCCCCCTGCCTGTATAATGCCCCCCCTGACTTATAATACCCCCTGTCCTGTGCACCTCATATATAATGCCCCATGTCCTATGCCCCTCACATATAATGCCCCCTGAGGGTGCAGAACAGGGGGCATTATATGTGAGGGGCACAGGACATGGGGCATTATATATAAGGGGCACATGTCAGGGGGCATTATATGTGGGGGCACATGATGGGGGCATTGTATGTGAGGAACACGGGACATGGGGCATTATATGTGGGGGTCACAGGACAGGGGGTATCATGTATGAGGGGCACATGATGGGGGATTATATGTGGGGGCACATGACAGCCCACCGCTGTCATGTGCCCATATAATGCCCCCCTGACTTATAATACCCCCTGTCCTGTGCCCCTCATATATATTGCCCCCTGTCCATTGCCCCTCACATATAATACCCCATGTCCTGCCCCCTCAGGGGGCATTATATGTGAGGGGAACAGGACATGGGGCATTATATGTGAGGGGCACAGGACAGAGGGTATTATAAGTCAGGGGGCATTATATGGGCAGGGGGGGGCTGTCATGTGCCCCCACATATAATCCCCCCTGTCCTGTATTCCTCACATATAATACCCCCTGATATGTGCCCCTCACTTATATTTGCCCCCCTCACTTATAATTTGCCCGTCCATCCATACAGCGCCCGAGCAGTGCTCCCCTCACACGCTGCTACGTTCTTGTACTGTGAGTGAGAGCTGCAGGGACGTGATCACCGGGCGCCGGCGCAATGATGTGATGTCATCACGCTGGCCTGCCGTGGATGGCGTCCCGCGGCTCTCACTCACAGTACAAGAACGTAGCAGCGTGAGAAAGTTAAGGGAGTGGAGGAGCGTGACAGCTGACAGCTCCCGCTCCATCATGCTGTCAGCTGTCAGGCAATTGCTCCGCACGGCAAAACAAGGCGTGCGCATGAATCGCGGGACTTGAGTCCCGGCCTGAAGTTCAGTGCTGGGACTGTAGTCCCGCGATTCGTGCGCACGCCTTGTTTTGCGCATTATCGGCATTATCGGCTATATCGGCATTATCGGCATTATAGGTTAGAAGCCGATACCGATAATGAAAAAAAACATGACTATCGGCCAATAATATCGGCCATGCCGATAATCGGTCGATCCCTACACACCAGCACAGATGGGGGTTCTTTACTGTAAGAGCAGTGAGACTGTGGAATTCTCTCCCGGAGGAGGGGTCATGGTGAACTCTGTAATAGGAGTTCAAAAAGGGGCTGGATGCATTTTTGGAGAGGAATAGCATTACTGGTTATGTAAACTAGATTTATAGGGACAGAAGGTTGATCCAGGGATTTATTCTGACTGCCATATTTGGAGTTGGGAAGGAATTTTTACCTCTAGTATGAGGGTTTTTTGCCTTCCTCTGGATCAACTCAACTAAATAGGGACTTATTAGGGTTATAGGTTGAACTTGATGGACCCTGGTCTTTTTCCAAACTTATGAACTATGTTACTATGTTACTATGTTTCTGTTTGGTTTGTTTTTTCTCTCTCCTCAGAATAGCTTATCTCTTTGGCTCGCAGATACTGTTAAGTCACTTTCCTGTTTTGCATAATTTTGCTTTAACTACTTTTCAGGCCCTGTAGAATATACTGTACTGTTTTTTTTTTCCAGTTTATAAATGCTGCTTTTAAAACATTGTTGTCCCATTGGGTTAAATGTAGATTGCATTCAATGACATATAGTAGTGTTGGTGCTCATTAGTAGCTCCAGTAAAGTAGGGCTAATAGAGTACCAGGTGAAGGATCAGTCTGGGTACAAAGGGGGGTGGTTCATAAGGAGCCACTTGTCTCAAACCAGTGAAGCATCCCATACCTTTTTTTCTTTTTCCCACCTGAACCTGAGACTATTAGGCGGAATATATTATAGGGAAAGATGACGTCAAATAATGTTTTTCTAGGGGGGAATTAATAAGGATGACCATTATGATTTTGATTACTGATCAATATATATATATATATTGCAAATAGATATATATGCTAACATTCTGCAGGAAAACATTATTTTCCTTATGAGTCATTTCAGTTTGCTATTTGCCTGTAACTAAGATGAAGACCTTGGAAAAAGGCTGAAAGTTGGAAGACAAAATATTTGAAGAGATATAGACTGTGCAGAAGGACAAAGAAATCCGGAATTTTCCGGGAGAAGAGTGAGAGAGCAGCATAAGTGAACTTTGGCCAAGAAAGAAATGGATTCTTAAATATGCTAATATATACAGACGCAATACTCAAATAACCAATCAAAATATAATGATGATTTCGACGTGATAACTAACCTCCCCTATTTGTCAAACGTAAAGAACAATGTACTTCTGTGTAATAAACAGAACTCTTAGAATTCTTGGGGACAGCTACTGAGCTTCCTGCTGAGAAAGAGTTTTATACCAACTTTTTGTCTGGTGTATATTTCTTGTGTCCACACTCAGCAGTATACAGCTACAGTAATGCACATTTTAAGGCCTCATCAGCAGCCAACCTTTACATTATTTACAAGCCCCATTCATCCAGCTGTTGACAGCGAGCGCCGCTAACGCACGTAGCAGCTCTGCCTATAATTACAACTCGCACTATTTTTGCATTATTTGTGTGCTTCTTATAATATGTTCTTACTATGCTTGTCATATGGATTATATTCACCATTAGGTTTTAATGTTCATTGTATTTATTTTGTAAATTTTATTCACTGTATGGTGACCCCTGACCCCACAGAAGTTTTTTTTTTCCTGGGCTAATAAACTGTGTTTGTTAACTTCTGATAATATGCCTGACAAAGAGTCTGGTACGGGCTTGAAACTTTTGTTGCAATAAACTACTAGTTTTACCACTGTGGACGGCTGCCTTTGCATCTTTCCTGTGAGAAGAAGCACTAAAATTGGAGGAGAGGGAAGGTTAAGGAGGCGAGGGAGGGGGGAGAAAGAGAAATTTTTTTATGTAAAAAAATTCTTCCTATATTTCTCCTTTTTCCTCTTCTTGCTCTTTTCTGGTCTCTATTAGGGTGTGGTTGAAAGAATGCTTTTTTTTTTCTTTAATACGAAAAAGTAATTTTTTACATTTTCATTAGAGAAAAGGTATATATATATATATATATATATATATATATATATATATATATATACACAGACATATATATATATATCTTAGGGAAGGGGTTTAATTCACATTTATTATTTTTTTTCACTATTTTTTAGTCCCCATAGGGGACTATTACATGCAATCTGTAAACTGCATGCACTGATCCATTCTATGCCATAGTATAACATTGATCAGTGTTCTTGGTGCTCCATTACTACTGCCTGCCAAGGCTGGCTGTAGTATAGGAGTGATGATCAGACTTGTAATGGACTTCCGGGCATCCTCTCACCTGATTGGGAAACCACGATTTCACCGTGATGATCCCAATGAGCATCCCTGAGCTAACCAGCAGTTAATTTCAGGACTTTTAGACACCCCAATCAGCCACAGGTCCCGGCTATGATGTGTGTTCAGCTGCACAGGGGATACCGACCAGCAGGTATCGGGGACATTTGCACGAGTACAAATACTCGTGCAAATGTCCAGTATAGGTCTCCATACCAGTATCGTGACATCCCTAGTTATAATAATTTTTCCTCCTATATTAACTGTATTTTCATACAGAATAATGTACTTTGTATGACTTATCAAAAAGAGTTTGGGAAGGAGGAACTGCTCTGATAAAGGAAGCTCCGTCGGTTGGAAGGACAGGAGTTGAGCAGAAAAAAAAATAAAATAAAAAAAGTGTATGTCCTATATTTTTTTTCTCCGCTCAACTCCATTAAATTACCAGACATTCAATGGACCCCATTAAAGTCAATGGAATCCATCAGGACCTGGCAGTGTCAGACGTGTTCCGACCTATTCAGGTCAGGGCACAACGGCCGTGTGAACTTAGCCCAATATGCTAATTAATCAGGCTCTGACTACTGCTACATAATACCTAATGAGATACAAAGTAAATATATATATTTACGTGCTATAAAGCAAATACAAGTATGATGTTACAGAATATTAGGCCATTAGAGTAACAAATATAGGAAAAATACACAGTACCTCTATGGCTGTTACAGTCAAAAATAGGTCTTGTTTTGAGTCCTGAAACAAGGCATTAACTTGTGACGACATCCCAAGGAGAGCACAGTTTGTCACTACTGCGACAATCCCCATGGTTTCAAATGCCAACTAAAAGAGAGGAAATATTGCAAACTCAGAAGTATAGTAATGACAGGTATCTTGTACTATTAGAATAACTTTCAAAGTTCTGTGATAAAACATATCATGCTCAGAGCTCAAGTGTCAAAGAGGCTGTGCAGAGTTGCAAGATGCATGCCTTCTCCTTGCCATTAAAAATATAAAAGAGAGTGGGTAGATATTGGTAGAAGGATTCTTTTTAAAGCCTCTTACCCCAGGTGGTTGTGTGAACTCACACACAACAATGGACAGCGTAAAGGATTGTTAGAGCCCAGTCTGCAGCCTCCCAACCAAGTAGATAGAGACAAATGGACTTCAAAGGTCCGGTGGGTCTTTTGCGACGCTAACTCGGAACATACCCATCAGGTGAGTGTAAAAGATTTATTAAAATGCCACGCGTTTCCCCGCACATGCGCGGCTTCATCAGGAATGGTAATCACAGGAAGGGGGGGGGGGGGACTTATATACAAAGAAAAACAACTCTTTAACAACTTTTGTATCAGAAATAAAAGATTATAAAATTACAAAAAAATACAGGTTACCAATCATAACAACTTTTAGCATAGCCTGCAAACTCAATGTGGGAGGTAAGCAAATCTGTGCATAATATTTGTTTTATTTTGTGTAGTGTTTTTTGGTGTGTGAACACGCTCTGATTTCCAGGGGTGTATCTATTCTGTCTCTTGGTGTGTGAACACACTCTGATTTCCAGGGGTGTATCTATTTTTATACCGGACTCACTAAAGAGAATGTCTATATATTGTCACAATAGATGTCAGGATCAAATATGTTTTTTGGTGTGTGAACACGCTCTGATTTCCATGGGTGTGTCTATTCTATCTTTTGGTGTGTGAACACACTCCAATTTCCAGGGGTGTGTCTATTTTTATACCAGACTCCTTAAAGAGAACGGCTGTATATTGTCACAATAGGTGTCAGGATCAAATGTGAACGATCCTCAATATGGCTCAAATAAAAAAATAAAAAAATGTATCTTTAGTTTATAATTGTACAGTGGTCCCTCAACATATGATATTAATTGGTTCCAGGAGAACCATCATATGTTGAAACCATCATATGTCGAGTACATATGTCTATGTAAAAATGGTAATTGGTTCTGGGGCCTCGGAACCATTGTATGTTGAATACATATCTCTATGGAAAACTGCTAATTGGTTCTGGGATGACCATTGTATGTGGAGTGTATGGGGAGTGTTTAACAAACCAGGGTGCCACCAGCTGTTGCACAACTACAACTCCCAGCATGCATGTACAGCCAGCCATTGACTGTCTGGGCATGCTGGGAGTTATAGTTTTGCAACAGCTGGGGGCACACTGATAGGGAAACACTGATGTATGGGGTGTATTGTGTGTATATGTATTGTATGTGATGTGTGACATCGCATACAGTACTGTACAGTTCTTTAAATACCTTCAGGGGGGGGACAGAATGTCCTCCATGACGATCCTGCCGACTACAGCTCTATAGGAAAGGAAGGGGAGGGCAGCCAGCAGCTCATTGGATGCCTGCAGCAAGATGCTGCAGGCTATTGGCTATGGCTGCACTGGGGGGCGGGGCTTACACGGAGCTCACAGTGGAAGCCTGCGTGAGTTAGCAGGACAGCATGTGAGTAACAGGAGGCAGAACGGGGCACACGGGGAACATTAAACAACTATCTGTCAGTTGCTGAAGTTGTCAGCGCTGTCAGATAGCTGTTTGTATGATGGCCCGACACACAGCAGCATCATATGTCGAGGCTGCCTTCAACATACGATGGGCTCTGAGAGGCCATCATATGTTGAAATGATCATATGTCGAGGCCATCATAAGTCGAGGGGTCACTGTACTGTGAGATGTAGTTATGCAACAAGTGGAGGTACGCAACTACAACTCCCAGCATGCTGAGACAGCTGTTTGCTGTTTGGGCATGCAGGGATTTGCAGCTTTGCAACCTCTGGAGGGCTACAGTTTAGAGATCACTGCACAGTTATCTCAAAACTGTGGCCCTCCAGATGTTGCAAAACTACAAATCCCAGCATGTCCAGACAGCAAACTGCTGTGTGGGCATGCTAGGAGTTGTAGTTTTGCAAGACCTAGAGGGCCACAGTTTAGAGACCACTGCACAGTGATCTCCAAACTGTAGCCCTGCAGCTGTTGCAAAATTGCAAATCCCAGCATGCCCAAACAGCAAACAGCTATCTGGGCATGCTGGGAGTTGTAGTTTTTCAACATCTGGAGGGCTACAGGTTAGAGATAACTGTATAGTGGTCTCAAACTGTAGCCCTCCAGATGTTGCTAGGCAACTCACCGGCTTCCGTAGGATCCAGGGAGCCGTATCGCCTTCCTCTGCTGCCACCGATCCCCGCTGCTGATCGTTGCCTCCGCCGCAGTAAGTGGACTTCGGCGCCGGTCCCCTTCAGTTCCCCTATTCTGCCTTGCCTATTGTGGGTGGGCAGAATGGGGAAACCGAAAGTTAACCCCCCGATCTGCTGTTGGTCATCGCTTATAGACGACCAATAGCAGGGATGGGAGGGGTGGCACCCCTGCCACCTCACTTCTATCCCTGCAGGGGGATCGTGGGTGTCTTGGACAACCCCGATCCCCCTTATTTTCCAGGTCACCATAGACCCCTATGACCCAGAATCGCGCAAATCGCCCGGTGTGAATTCACCCTGGACATGTGCGTGAGGTGACTGCTGACCGATATCAGCAGTAACCCCGGACTTGTCCACTGACGTACGTGTACGTCTTTGGTCCTTAACTATCAGGGAGCTTAGACGTACGCGTATGTCCATGGTCCTTAAGGGGTTAAATTCTCACTGTAAGATGTATATACCTTATGGGAATAAAAGGGTCAAAAATAAAATAAAAAAGGGTCAAAAATGTTAAGGGGGCAATAAATGACAAAAATAAAGCATTTAAACTACTAAAACAGGATGGCAGTGAAGAAGCATTAAAAGCTAGAGAGAAAAATGTAAAAAAAAAAAGATAAAAGCTGCAAAAATAGAGACAAATAAAGACTCATTGCCAAAAAGAGTAAAACTAACCCCAAAATGTTTTTTAACTATATAAACAGCAAAAAGGTTAAAAATGAAAGTCTTGGCCCTTTAAAAAAAATGATGATGAGGAAATTATAAACGTGGATAAGGAAAAAGAAAATATATTAAACTAATTCTTCTCCACTGTATTCACCGAGGAAAATGAAATGCTACGTGAAATACAGCAAGAGAAGGTAAACTCCCCAGTAGAGGTCACCTGTCTAACCCAGGAAGAAGTACAGTGCCACCTACAAAAAATCTAAATGGACAAATCACCAGGCCAAGATGGCATTCACCCCCGTGTTCTAAAGGAATTAGGTAATGTAATAGACAGACCCCTATTTTTAATATTCAGGGACTCTATAGTAACAGGGACTGTTTCCCATGTTGATATGGGGTCATACATTTATTTTTATCAAGCTAGTCCAAAGTAACATCCCTTAGAAAACCCTCAAACAATTTACATACAACGGAGGTTAAACTAACAGGCCTATAATTCCCGGGGTCACCTTTTGACACAGGGAATTATAGGCCTGTTCGTTTAACCTCTGTTGTATGTAAATTGTTTGAGGGTTTTCTAAGGGATGCTATTTTGGAGTATCTTGATAAAAATAAATGTATGACCCCATATAAGCATGGCTTTATGAGGGATTGGTCCTGTCAAACTAACCTGATCAGCTTTTATGAGGAGGTGAGCTCCAGACTGGACTAGGGACAATAGCTGGATGCCGTATTTCTGGATTTTTCCAAAGCATTTGATCAGTACCACATAAAAGATTGGTGCATAAAATGAGAATGCTTGGACTGGGGGAGAATATGTGCAAGTGGGTAAGTAACTGGCTCAGTGATAGGAAACAGAGGGTGGTTATTAATGGTACTTATTCTGATTGGGTGACTGTTACCAGTGGGGTACCACAGGGGTCAGTCTTGGGTCCTGTTCTATTTAATATATTTATTAATGACCTTGTAGAGGAGTTGAAGAGTAAAGTAGCAATCTTTGCAGATGATACTAAACTCTGTAAAGCAGTAAACACTATAGAGGACAGTGCACTGTTACAAATGGATCTGGTTAGGTTGGAGGTTTGGGCTGGGAAGTGGCAGATGAGGTTCAACATTGAGAAATGTAAGGTAATGCACATGGGGAAGAAAAATCCGGGCTGGGATTATGTATTAAATGGGAGAACACTTGGGACAACTGACGTGGAAAAGGACTTGGGAGTCTTAGTTAAAAGTAAATTCAGCTGTCGTGACCAGTGTCGGGCAGCTGCTGCCAAGGCAAATAAAATCATGGGGTGCATCAATAGGGGCATAGATGCATAGATGCCCACAACAAGGAAATAATTCAACCACTGTACAAATCACTAGTCAGACCACACATGGAATACTGTGTACAGTACTGGGCACCAGTGTACAAGAAGGATATAGGGGAGCTGGAGAGGGTTCAAAGACGGGCAATCAGAGTAATATGGGTTATGGGAGGACTACAGCACCCAGAAAGATTATCAAAATTAGGGTTATTTAGTTTGTAAAAAAAAAAAAGGCTTAGGGGAGACCAAATAACAATGTATAAATATATCAGGGGACCTTACAGAGATCTCTTCCATGATCTATTTATACCCAGGACCTCTGGATCAACTCAGAAGGGACTCATTAGGGTTATAGGTTGAACTTGATGGACTCTTGTCTTTTTCAAACTTATGAAGTATGTTGCTATGTTATATTACTAAAGACATGCATTAAAATGAATTTCTCTTAAAAAATATGATCCTTATCTCAGGTATTAATACATAGGCCCTGATTTACTATTGTAAACCTGACATGTTTTTCGGGTTGTGCGCCAAAATTCTGTCTCATTGCGACAGAAATGACAAAAAATAATAATAATGACAAGGGGGTGTGGTCACAGAAGGGGCGTGTCCCTTTCCACAAAAACCCAACATATTTACTAAGGTTTCCACAGAAAATGTGGTGGAGTTCAGCTGAAAACCCTACAGATCAGAGCATGTGTAAAAAAAACAAAATGCTAAATGTAGGGAAACCTTAGTAAATACCATGGAAAAAATATTGTAGGGAATTAAAACCCACAAAGTAAACTACACAACACTCTTAGTAAATCAGGGCCATAATGTTTAGTAGAGAAACATAAAGTAAATGTATAAATATTTACCATCCATACTCCAATGCTGGCGGAAGGCTCAGCAAAAGGACGCTTGAACAGACGGCACATTTTTAATGCATCCGAGTAAAGTTCAGTCACGTTGTTGAGAACGGCAAGAAGGGCCGCAAGAGGATACACACATGAGAAAAGACTGACATAGCCAAACAACAGGAATAACTCCAAGTAATCATCAAATGTTCCCTAAAAGGCAAAAGACACATAATGTAAAAAAGTACAGTACTGCAATTATAACAGATTTTGGGTGTTTTCACACATATTTGATATTTACAGCTGCAAATTTGGAGCAGTGTTCAATTAGTTTACATTGAAATCTGTAGCTTCAAATCCTGCACATCAAATATGCACAGGATAAAATACATGTGAATACATTATAAAGGGATATTGAGAGGAACATTTTTTTTCATCTCAATATGCCCAGACTGCCGCAATTAAAGCAATTAAAAAATAAACCATAACTTACCTTCTGCCGCACCCCCGGTATCGCTGTCACTGTGCCCGCTGCGATCCTCTTCCTGCTTCAGATGCACAATGTGCAACACTGCAGCTAATTGCTGGCGGCAGAGGTGTCCCACATTGGCCAGAGATTTGTTGAGCAGTAAAATTTGATTTGGCCCAGGAACCAGGAAGAAGATCCAGTCCCGGGCCAAATCTGTCAGCCAATCACTGGCCAAGGTGGGACACCGCTGCTGCCAGTGATTACTTGAGCTGCAGTGTTGTGTGTTGGGCCCCAGAAGCAGGAAGAGGATCGCATTAGAAACCAGGACAACCACTTGAATACAGGCTAAGATCCCAATGAAGGGAAATGTTTTTAAGACCATAACACAAACCTTTTGTAAGGATTCAAATCTAATATCTGTATGATTATAATTATTATTATTTTTTATATTCAAGAGAAACTTTTAATAAACAATAAGGGATACAGAAAGCCAAAAAAAAGGGAAGGTGAGAACACAAGAACAAAAGTGATACAATGGGCAGCCCATCTGCAATACAAGGCAAAATAGGAAAATGTACAAAATTACCAAACTACAGTGTGAAATTGTCCACAGCAGTACATAAGCAGGGCCATGGCCAAGCAACAAAGACTCCACGGCTTGGCAATCAGTGCATGCTACATAAAATGGCTCAATTATCTATCCATGTTGCTTTGTGATTGTATGTCATAAAATATAAAATATATGTTCTGTATAAATGTCCATCTGCATGCACAACTTGTAATTGCGTTACCCTTATCTGTGTGAATACAGCACCTCAAAGTGATTCATCCCTTTTGATCAAAGTACCAGGAGAAGACAGTCTGAGGTATTGCATACAGTGGCTACTTAGGGCAATTAACATGACTGTGCCAATCAATGGAAACGTTTTGCCTGGATGGTAAATGTGACACCTTCCCAGCCACACAGAAAAGAAAAGAACTGGGAATAAAACTAGAATCCTTATTTACAAAAAAGTACTATTAGTTCTATTCCATGGGTTCCGGTAGGGAATGGCGTCTGGTATCCAAAATTAGATCTTGTCCCCAATGCAAGTGCTCCCAGCCCGCCTCAGTCTGCAGTTTTATACCTTGCTTTGGACAGGTGACACCTATAGGTTCAGCCCCATGGCTGGAAAAGGTCCACCACCTTTCCAAGTCATAAATTTATGGACAAAAAATAGAAAAATACCTCCATCTTCCATCATGGGCCAGGCAAAAACATAATGTTCCTATTTTTGGGTTCTCAATCAAATCCTTTTCTATCTATGGGTACCAGGCAAACAGTGTCCATTGATTGGCACAGTCATGTTAATTGCTCCCAACTGGCCACTGTATGCAATAGCTCAGAATATCATCTCCTGGTACTTTGATCAAAAAGAATGAATCCCTTTTTGGTGCTAAATTCATACAGATAAGAGTAATTGAATTACAATTTTTTGCATGCAGATGGACATTTATACAGGACATATATTTTATACTTTATGACATAAAATCACAATGCAAAATGGAAAAATATTTGAGCCATTGTTTGTGACACCTCACCCCAATAAGAGACGTAATGGGATGGGAGGAGGTTCTACCTTGCGTTTAAAGTCTTCCATTTGACATGACACCATAGGTAGACCCAACGTTCCCAAGGCCCAAACAATTGCAATACACATAGTTCCCATTGTGACATTCAATGACAGCATCCTCTGTGCCACTTCATACACTCTCTCTCGAGAATCCCAGTCATACCACTGCTTCTTCAAGAACTGATCAGTATTCATACTCTCTGGCCCCTCCCCATTAACCCCTCGAGGACTAAGGGCGTACAGGTTACGCCCTTACGTCCTGGTACTTAAGGACCGAGGGTGTACCTGTACGCCCGAGTTCTGATAAGGGGTTTGAAGCGTGCTCACGAGCTGAGCATGCTTCATGCCCAGTGAGTCCCGGTTGCTATGAGCAGCCAGGACCCATGGTTAATGGGTCGATTCCTGGCATTAACCCTTTAGATGCTGCAATCAAAGTTGATTGCAGTGTCTAAAATGTAGAGTTAACGCTGTGCAGGTTAGCTCAGGGCAGCTCATCAGGACATCCATGACAAAATCTTGGGTCCCGATCAACTGAGTGGATGGCAGGAGGGCCCTTACCTGTCTCCTCGATGTCCAATCGGTGCTCTGGGGCTCTGGCCAGCAATAGCAGGCTAGAGCAGCAGAACACTGATAACAATGATCAATGCTATGCTATGGCTTAGCCTTGAACAGTGTATGTAATCAAAAGATTGTGTGGTAACACCCTAAACACACACAATTACTTACTTGTGCCTCACCTTTCTCCTTGGACTGGTGGGGTGTGTTAAATGGACCGGTTCCTGGGCAGCAAGAACAGCCAAAAGGACGTACCGTACAGTACCGGACCCCGAGAAGCAGGAGTAGCCGATCAAGCATGGCCTCCTCTTTGGCCTCCAGCAGGGCTGCCTCCCCGACTCCCTCGCTATCCGGGCTTATGGCAGGGATTGACACATATGACCGGCAAGGCACCAACTATGCCACCCTGACTGATGCAGTGGTGGAGTGGATCGTCCCGAGGGTGAAGTGGACTCTCATAGCCACAATACAGTCCACGCTGCAGGAGCTGCAGCACACAGTCTCTATGTATCAGATCTAAATATTGGTGGGGCTAAACTTCTTATATTTGTTGACTTTTCAGCGAAGGCGCCGCAAGCTATTTGTGCCACTCTGCACCACTATGTACAAAAAGAACACCCGCTTTGCCCTGCTATACCCGGCTATCCTGCAGGTGTTTTGGATCCATTGCGACTTACCATTCACCCGACGACACTGCTGCAGGTCTGACTAATGTCCTGGGACCTTCTCCGGGTCATCACCGGAACTCTCCTCCTAATTCTCCATGTCTCACACAGGTGACTTCACCAGGCCCCCACATGGATTCTTCTGTTCTGCCCCCTGCTGACAGGAATCCGGACCCTTGGTGTCTTTCCCTGAAGGATCGGAGGGATCGCTGATCTTCTTTTCATGAGACCACCAGATCGATCAGATTCATCAGATTTCCGGGTTCCAGATACTGGTTTGGGTTGGAACTGCTGACCAGATGTGCTGTTTAACCCCATAAGGACTCAGGGTTTTTCTGTTTTTGCACTTTCGTTTTTTCCTCCTTACTTTTTAAAAATGAGAACCCTTTCAATTCTGCACCTAAAATTTAAATTTTATGGCTTATGTTTTGCACCACCAATCCTACTTTGCAGTGACAGTCATTTTACCCAAAAATCCACGGCGAAACAGAAAAAAAATTAATTGTGCGACAAAATTTAAGAAAAAATGCAATTTTGTAACTTTTGGTGGCTTCCGTTTCTACGCAGTGCATTTTTGGGCAATAATTACACCTTTCTTTATTTTGTAGTCCATACAATTAAAAGGATACTCTACTTATAAAGGTTTGATTTTGTCTTCTAGAAAGCTGCCGGGACCAACCCACTATGACGCGGGGTCATGGTTGTTCTATGTGACTTTAGATACCTAACTGCCTCTGATAGGATTTCTATATTCATTTTCACACCTCCATGCAGATAGTCTCATGGAATGTGAAGGGGTTAAGGTCCCCCCTTAAGAGCAGCTTAGTCTTAAAGGGGTACTCCGCCCCTAGACATCTTATCCCTATCCAAAGGATAGGGGATAAGATGTCAGATTGCCGCGGTCCCGCTGCTGGGGACCCCTGGGATCCCCGCTGCGGCACTGCGCTATCATTACAGCACAGAGCGAGTTCACTCTGCACGTAATGACGGGCAATACAGGGGCCGGAGCATCGTTACGTCAGGGCTCCACCCCTCGTGACATCACGGCCCGCCCCTTTCAATACAAGTCTATGGGAGGGGGCGTGGCGGTCGTCACGCCCTCTGCTATAGACTTGCATTAAGGTGATGTCACGAGGGGCGGAGCCATGACGTCACGCTGCTCTGTCCCCTGTATCGCCCCTCATTACGCACAGAACTCTCTCTCTCTGTGCTGTAATGATAGCGGGGTGCCGCAGTGGGGATCCCGGGGGTCCCCAGCAGCGGAACCGTGGCGATCTGACATCTTATACCCTATCCTTTGGATAGGGGATAAGAAGTCTAGGGGCGGAGTACCCCTTTAAGAAATCTAAAGCGAATCTCTCCAGAGATTGTTCTGCTATAGGAGACCCACTTAGAGGCTGATGACTTCAGCCGTATGTGTATATGCTGGGTGGGAAGGGTAGAGGGGGCACCCGCAAGGCCGGTATAATGATCCTCTTCCTCAAGGCTTTTGACTATGATCTTCAATTAGTCACAGTGGACGATATTGGCAAGTACTGTTGTGTTAGAATAAAGACGGCTTCTGACAAATTAGAAATTTCTAGTGTGTATGGTCCTAATGAAAATAATGGTCCCTTCTTTGCTGACTTAGCAAATAGACTAGCTGTCCATGCCACCCGTCACAAGATAGTAGCGGGGGATTTTAACCCCTTAAGAACATAGCCCATTTGAGCCTTAAGGACGCAGCCAATTTTATTTTTCCGTTTTTTTTCTCCTCGCCTTCTAAAAATCATAACTCTTTTATATTTTCATCCACAGACTAGTATGAGGGCTTATTTATTTTTTTGTCCTTTGCAATGACATCACTCACTTTACCATAAAATGTATGGCGCAATAAAAAAAATTACTATTTGTGTGGGGAAATTAAAAAAAGAAGACCACAATTTAGCAAATTGTGGAAGGTTTTGTTTTCACGCTGTACAATTTACAGTAAAAATTACATGTTTTTTTTATTCTGTGTGTTAATACAAATAAAATGATACAGTGGGGATCAAAAGTTTGGTAAACCCAGGTAAAAAATTGTATTAATGTTCATAAAGAAGACATATGTCAACAAAAGTTAGATTTTATTTCCATCATTTACACTTTCAAAATAACAGAAAAAAAAAAATGGCGTCTGCAAAAGTTTGAGTACCCTGCAAAGTTAATATCTTGTACTGCCACCTCTGGCAAGTATCACAGCATGTAAACACTTTTTGTAGCCAGCCAAGAGTCTTTCAATTCTTGTTTGAGGTATCTTTGCCCATTCTTCCTTATAAAAGTCTTCCAGTTCTTTTAGATTTCTGGACTGTCTGTCACGGACTGCTCTTTTAACCTGTTCAGGACGTGGGGCATATGCATATGCCCTGCATCCCGATTCCTTCAGGACGCAGGGCGTATGCATACGCCCGTGGGAATTCCGGTCCCCGCCGCTAGGCGGTTGGGGACCGGACCTGGATGCACAGCTCCGAGGGAGGTTCTGAGACCCCCCCATGTCGTCGATCGGAGAAAATCGCATGTCAATTCAGACATGCGATTTTCTGCTTTTGCGGGCGGATCGGGTCTCTGGTGACCCGATCAACCGGAAAATAGGGATGATCGGAGCTGTCAGTGACAGCCCCAATCATCCTGAGGGATAGGAGCGAGGTCGCAGTGCTATGATCTCCTCCTATCCCCTGCCATTGGTCAGAACTGAATTCTGACCAATGGCAGTGCAGGACGGTGGGTTACATAGTTAGTACGGTCAAAAAAAGACATACGTCCATCAAGTTCAACCAGGGAATTGAAGGGTAGGGGTGTGGTGGGATATTGGGGGAAGGGATGGGATTTTATATTTCTGCATAAGCATTAGTGTTATTTTGTTCCAGGAATGTATCTAACCCTGTTTTAAATTTATTAATCGTTCCTGCTGTGACTAGTTCCTGAGGTAGACTGTTCCATAAATTCACAGTTCTTATGGTAAACCATGGCAACCCCCCATTCTGCCCACCCCTGGATGTCGGGCAGAACGGGGAGAGAATGTCTGGGCATGCTGGGAGTTGTAGTTTTGCAACATCTGGAGGGTCACAGTTTGGAGACCACTGTTACAGTTATGTCCAAACGGTAGCCCTCCAGATGTTGCCAAACAACTTCAGATGTCCCTTCAGATTTTGCAATTTTCATGAAATTCTTGAAAATTGCTGCTCTACTTTGAAGCCCTCTAATTTTTTCAAAAAGTAAAAATATGTCCAATTTATGATGCCTACATAAAGTGGACATATTGTATTTGTGAATAAAAATAAAATTTATTTGGAATATTCATTTTCCGTACAAGCAGAGAGCTTCAAAGTTAGAAAAATGCTAAATTTTCTAAATTTTCATGAAATTTTGGGATTTTTCACCAAAAAAGGATGCAAGTAACGACGAAAATTTACCACCAAAATAAAGTAGAATATGTCACGAAAAAACAATCTCAGAATCAGAATATTCGGTAAAAGCATTTTAGAGTTATTAATTCGTAAAGTGACGGTGGTCAGAATTGCGAAAAAGGACTCAGTCCTTAAGGTGAAAAAGGGCTGTGTCCTTAAGGGGTTAAGGTCTATCCTTAGATTTTCAATTATATTGATGTCAGGAGACTGTGAAGGCCATGGCAAAACCTTCAGTTTACGCCTCTAGATGAAATCCTCCGTGGATTTCGAGGTGTGTTTAGGATCATTATCCATTTGTAGAAGCCATCCTCTCTTTTTCAGCTTTTTCACAGATGGCATCAAGTTAGCATCCAAAATTTGCTGAAATAATATTGAATCCATGACACTGGCAGGTCTCCGCTTTGCAAAGGGGGCAGTGCATGCTATAAATTCTGCAGGGTGCCCAAACTTTTGCAGATGCCATTTTTTTTGTTTTCTGTTATTTTGAAAGTGTAAATGATGGAAATAAAATCTAACTTTTGTTGACATATTATAAGAATGTCTAATCTATAATTTGATGCCTTTTGGAGATTTTTCTATCTTTCCTTGGCTTCTTTATGCACATTAATACAAACTTTTACCTGGGGTGCCCAAACTTTTGATCCCCACTGTATCTATACATTAAATAATAGACATGTAAATACAATTTTATGAGGCGACCAAGGGGCAAGCCCTGCAGGAGAGCCCTGTGGAGATGGAGGGACTCTAGCTGAGGGGACTTAACACAAGGGACAGGGCCAGGTCCTGTACCGGGACACCAGATTAGGATATATCATTGTGTTTGTTACTCATTAATGTTTATATCCTTATAACCAATAAATCTGCATGCTTTTCAAATACCTGTGTATTATCAGGGCCGGCTTTGCCTATAGACAAAGTAGGCTGCCGCCTATAGCGCCTTCTTGAGGTGGGCGATGCTCTGCCTGTTGCCGCAACCGCCCAGCGCCGACGAGATAACACATGCAAGCAAAAAGCTGCACCCCCATATAATTATATCCCCTGCCCAGCATGTTGATAGAGGAGCAGGGCCGCCCCCCCCCCGCATACCCCACAACCCCCGACCGCATTCAGCTTCTCCGCGCGGCCGCGCTCACCATTCTAATTGCCCGCCCGCAGTGACTTCCAACCAGAAACAGCTTGCTGCGGGCCGGCACTGGATGACGCCCCTGACGCTGCGCAGGGGGACGTCACTCGTCATCACTGGAGCGCGCGCCACTCGTCCTCATCGGAGCTGCTGGGGAAAAGAAGACAAGCTGCCTGCCCTGCCCGGAGGAATCGGACAGGTGAGGCGGCAGCTTAGGGGGGTGGGGGGGCTAATGAAATCGTACAGGGAGGGGGCGGGGGGAATCGCACAGGGGGGGGAGAGGAGAGGAGGTTTAATGAAATTGCATAGGGGGGGGAGAGGAGAGGTGGGGGGGAGAGGAGAGGTGGGGGGAGATGGTTAATGAAATTGCACAGGGGAGGAGAGGAGGGGGAAGGGTTAATGAAATTGCATAGGGGGAGAGGAGAGGTGGGGGGGGGTAATGAAATTGCACAGGGGGGGGGAGGAGGGGAGTGGAAGGTTAATGAAATTGCTCAGGGGGGGGAGGGGGGTGGTTAATGAAATCGCATAGGGGGAGGAGGAGAAGGAGGGGGATGGGGGGGTTAACGAAATTGCATGGGGGGGGATGGAGGGGTTAATGAAATGGTACAGAGGGAGGAGGGGGTGGGGGGTTAATGAAATGCCACTGGGGAGAAGGGGGAAAAATGCAGGGTCTAACATGTTTGTCCCACAGATGCTGAAGAAAGGAAGTTTTGGCTGGAAGAAGACATCATGGCGGTCTGAGCCGGATGGAGAAGAAAAGGAAAGAGGACGACGCTGATCAGAAAAGATTGTGAGTCCCTAAATATAATTTTAATCACTTATATGGTATACAGATCTGTATACAGCTGGTATATACCTCTATATTAGTTTTTCCCAGCCAGGGTGCCTCCAGATGTTGCAAAACTATAACTCCCAGCATGCCCAGACAGCCTTTGGCTGTCCGAGCATGCTGGGAATTGTAGTTTTGCAACAGCTGGAGGCACCCTGGTTGGGAAATACTGATCTAATCCCTCTGTGTGTGATATTGTCTGCTGAGAAGGGGGTTTGTTACAGTGTGTAAACCCAGTAGTAAGGAGATTACATGAGGAGGAGGTTTGTTATAGTGTGTCGTCCCAGTCGTAAGGAGATTACATGAGGAGGGGGTTTGTTACAGTGCGTCACTCCAGTACAGTGGTCCCTCAACATACGATGGTAATTCGTTCCAAACGACCCATCGTTTGTCGAATCCATCGTATGTTGAGGGATACGTGCAATGTAAAAAGTGCATTTAATACTCACCTGTCCCTGCCGCTCCGGACCGCGTCCTCACCGCTCCCGATGCTGTCCCATGGGCTCCAGATGCTGTCCCGCTGCTTCGGGATCCTTCGGCTTCTTCCGCATCTTCTCCAGTGTCCGGGCCTCGCTTTCTGCTGAGCAGCGGGGATAGGTAAGTGAACCTGTCCGGGATGCTTAAACTGCTATCCGACAGCAGCTTAAGAATTTTTCGCTGTCTGATAGCAGTTAATGCGATGGCCCCAACATATAAAAGCATCGTATGTCGATGCTGACATCGACATGTGATGGTCTCTGAGAGGCCATCGTATGTCGATTTGATCATATGTCGGGGCCATCGCATGTCGGGGGGTTACTGTAGTAAGGAGATTTACATGATGAGGAGGTTTGTTACAGTGTGTAACCCCAGTAGTAAGGAGATTACATGAGGAGGGGGTTTGTTACAGTGTCACCCCAGTAGTAAGGAGATTACATGAGGAGGAGGTTTGTTACAGTGTGTCACCCCAGTAGTAAGGAGATTACATGAGGAGGAAGTTTGTTATAGTGTGTCACCCCAGTAGTAAGGTGATTGCATGAAGAGGAGTTTTTTTTACAGTGTGTCACCCCAGTAGTAAGGGGATTACATGAAGAGGAGGTTTTTTACAGTGTGTCACCCAGTCGTAAAAAGATTACTAGAGATGAGCGAATTTACAGTAAATTCGGTTCGTCACGAACTTCTCGGCTCGGCAGTTGATGACTTTTCCTGCGTAAATTAGTTCAACCTTCAGGTGCTCCGGTGGGCTGGAAAAGGTGGATACATTCCTAGGAAAGAGTCTCCTAGGACTGTGTCCACCTTTTCCAGCCCACCGGAAAGCTGAACTAATTTATGCAGGAAAAGACATCAACTGCCGAGCCGAGAAGCTTGTGACGAATCGAATTTACTGTAAGTTCGCCCATCTCTAGAGATTACACGAGGAGGAGGTTTGTTATAGTGTGTCAACCCAGTAGTAAGGAGATTAAATGAGGAGGGGGTTTGTTACAGTGTGTCATCCCAGTAGTAAGGAGATTAAATGAGGAGGGGGTTTGTTACAGTGTGTCAGCCCAGTAGTAAGGTTGGGCACGTCAAAGGGCGGAGCCAGTGGGCGGGTTCAAGGGGGGCGGAAAAATTTACTTTCGCCTAGGGCGGCAAAAATCCTTGCACCAGCCCTGTGTATTATTGAATACTGCTAAACTACATCCTTAGCGTTAATGTCATCCCGTCATAAAAATAACTTGTTGATATCTAAGGAAATAGACTCAGATGTGAATTGTAATGATTGGCTTTGTCTACAACTCACCAGGTCATAATTTTGATAATTTTCTAAAATTGTAATTTTTAATAATTCATTTTATGACCATGATTCCTAATTGAGTTATTACCGCACAACATAATGTGCCCATGGTCCTAAAGCTTTTTAGGGGGCAATTTTCCACCTACTAACATTAGCCTAACTGCCACTTCTGTCCGTGTCAGGAACTGTCCAGAGCAGGAGAGGTTTACTATGGAAATTTGATCCTGCTCTAGAAAGTTCCTGACACGGACATAAGTGGCGGCAAGGAATGCCATGTCTGACTGGAAAGAACTACACAACTTTCCTAAGAGCAGAAGTAAGATTCTTACAAAGTTTTGGTAAGAGACACAAAAATGGTATTCCATTTAATTAAGACTAATTGGGACAATGTGGATGGAATTATACCATTTAGATTGGTGAAAAAATTAATAAAATAAAATAATTAATTATCTCAATAATGAGATTATAGTGTTAGGATATTGTGATGCTTCCTTCTACCTGCAGAAGGATCAAGACTCATAATCTATCAAAGCATTAAAGGGGTATTCCAGGCCAAAACTTTTTTTTATATATCAACTGGCTCCGGAAAGTTAAACAGATTTGTAAATTACTTCTATTAAAAAATCTTAATCCTTCCAATAGTTATTAGCTTCTGAAGTTGAGTTGTTGTTTTCTGTCTAACTGCTCTCTGATGACTCACGTCCCGGAAGCTGTGCAGTTCCTATGGGGATATTCTCCCATCATGCACAGCTCCAGGGATGTGACATCATCATTGAGCAGTTAGACAGAAAACTTCAGAAGCTAATAACTATTGGAAGGATTAAGATTTTTTAATAGAAGTAATTTACAAATCTGTTTAACTTTCCAGAGCCAGTTAATATATATAAAAAAAAGGTTTTGCCTGGAATACCCCTTTAACCCCTTAAGGACTCAGCCCATTTTGGCCTTAAGGACTCGGACAATTTAATTTTTACGTTTTCATTTTTTCCTCCTCGCCTTCTAAAAATCATAACTCTTTTATATTTTCATCCACAGACTAGTATGAGGGCTTGTTTTTTGCGCGACCAGTTGTCCTTTGTAATGACATAACTCATTATATCATAAAATGTATGGCGCAACCAAAAAACACTATTTTTGTGGGGAAATTAAAACGAAAAACGCAATTTTGCTAATTTTGGAAGGTTTCGTTTTCACGCCGTACAATTTATGGTAAAAATGACATGTGTTCTTTATTCTGAGGGTCAATACGATTAAAATGATACCCATTATTACATACTTTTATATTATTGTTGCGCTTAAAAAAAATCACAAACTTTTTAACCAAATTAGTACGTTTATAATCCCTTTATTTTGATGACCCCTAACTTTTTTATTTTTCCGTATAAGCGGCGGTATGGGGGCTCATTTTTTGCGCCATGATCTGTACTTTTTTTTGATACCACATTTGCACATAAAAAACTTTTAATACATTTTTTATAATTTTTTTTTAAATAAAATTTATTAAAAAAGTAGGAATTTTTGACTTTTTATTTTTTTTTTCGTTCACGCCGTTAACCGTACGGGATCATTAACATTTTATTTTAATAGTTCGGACATTTACGCATGCGGCAATACCAAATATGTCTATAAAAAAAATTACGCTTTTTGGGGGTAAAATAGGAAAAAACGGACGTTTTACTTTTTTATTGGGGGAGGGGATTTTTCACTTTTTTTTTACTTTTACTTTTACATTTTTTTTTACACTTGAATAGTCCCCATAGGGGACTATTCATAGCAATACCATGATTGCTAATACTGATCTGTTCTATGTATAGGACATAGAACAGATCAGTATTATCGGTCATCTTCTGCTCTGGTCAGAGCAGGAGACGCCGGGAGCCGCACGGAGGAAGGAGAGGGGACCTCCGTGCGGCGTTATGAATGATCGGATCCCCGCAGCAGCGCTGAGGGCGATCCGATCATTCATTCAAATCGCGCACTGCCGCAGATGCCGGGATCTGTATTGATCCCGGCACCTGAGGGGTTAATGGCGGACGCCCGCGAGATCGCGGGTGTCGGCCATTGCCGGCGGGTCCCTGGCTGCGATCAGCAGCCGGGATCAGCCGCGCATGACACGGGCATCGCTCCGATGCCCGCGGTTATGCTTAGGACGTAAATGTACGTCCTGGTGCGTTAAGTACCACCGCACCAGGACGTACATTTACGTCCTGCGTCCTTAAGGGGTTAAATAATTGCTTATACATATTGATAGAATTCCTACTTGCCAAGCTAAGTGTTATAACTATATTTCCCACACAGGAAACTTGTTTCAGGTTCTTCCTCCTAAAATATAGAGCAAGATCATATATCTCTGCTCATTGTCTTAAAGTCTTACCAAGATAATGTATAGAAAATAGTCCAGAATGGGGGGGGGGGGAAGTATATCAAAATTCTTCCATATTTATATCTTAGATGGATTTCCCCATTCTTGGAATCATGTGATTTGTAGTTGGTTAGAAGGGGGTGGGGAGTGTATTTAGCATTCCATATTGAGATGTCTATGATTAGATATTGCCCATCTTAATATCATGAGCTTCCTCTGGATAGAGTGATATGTAACCTTTTTATTATATGATATTCTAACCTAGTGGCTTTTGTTTATTGTAACAAGTTACTACCCACATGTATTGTTCTACTTTTATGTAGTCAATTAACAATCTTGTACTGTTTACTAATATCTAATTGATATTCATTGTGTTTATTACTCATTTATGTTTATAATTTTATAACCAATAAATCTGCATACTTTATAATACCTGTGTATTATTGTATATTGCAAAACTACATCCTTAAGCGTTTCTGTCATCCCATCATAAAAAGAACTTGTTAATATCTGAGGAAATAGTCAGACTCAGATGTGAATTGTATTGATTAGCTTTGTCTACAATTCACCAGGTCATAATTTTGATATTTTTAATAATTTTCATAATTTTTTATTTTTCATAATTAATAATTTTTATGACCATAATTCATAATTGAGTTATTACCGCACGACAGAGAGGAGGACACAGGGGGACGCTGTGTGCGCAGTGCGCACGCAGGCTTCCCTTCCCCCTTGTGCCATCAGTCATAAGGGCACAGGCCGGGGTGGGACATTTAAAAAAAAAATCCCGCGGCACCACGGGCACACACAGGTGTTGTGGCACCACGGTTGGGAATCACTGCCCTAGAGTCTACATCACCATCTCCCTGTCATATACATGGGACATTTAGGAAAGAATGATATGTGTTTACAAAATGTTTCCTTGTGCTGAGCAGTGCCATTGGCAGAGGAGTAGTAGCAATAAATATCACCGCTTTTGCAAACTTTCTGGATGAAGTGTACAGCAATGCCCTGGGTGTCGGTACCTGCTGGAGTGCTGTGGAAGGAGAGTGAGCAGGGTGGGGAGAGCTGTGATGAAAGGCTGAGGGAAACCATTGTATTTTGGGAATTGTGGTACTGAGCAATTGCTCAATCAGGAAGCACAGTGATTATTTGACAGAAGAGACCCACAAACACACAAAACTATTTTTTTATGTGGTTTCAGAGCAGGGCAGACAGGTAAACAATGCTATATGCGTCTGCATATATATATATATATATATATATATATTTTTTTTTATTTATTTTTTTTCTTAACCTGATGTCAGGATACCCCTTTAACCCTTCAGAATGGTAACAAGGGGATTTCATGGTGTCTACTGTTGTTACCAAGCTCCAAAGAGTCTTCCTCCATTGTGCACAGCTATCTCTTATTCTCTCCATTTCATGGGGTGGGATCAAAGCTGGGTTGTTTGATAGCATTACTCTCAAGCAGATATGCGGCCATGCCTTTCTTTTTAACCCCTTAACGACGCAGGACGTATATTTACGTCCTGCGCCGGCTCCCGCGATATGAAGCAGGATCGCGCCTCGATCCCGCATCATATCGCGTGGGTCCCGGCGCTAATCAACGGCCGGGACCCGCGGCTAATACCACACATCGCCGATCGCGGCGATGTGCGGTATTAACCCTTTAGAAGCGGCGGTCAAAGCTGACCGCCGCTTCTAAAGTGAAACTGAAAGTATCCCGGCTGCTTAGTCGGGCTGTTCGGGACCGCCGCGGTGAAATCGCGGCGTCCCGAACAGCTGATCGGACACCGGGAGAGCTCTTACCTGCCTCCTCGGTGTCCGATCGACGAATGACTGCTCCGTGCCTGAGATCCAGGCAGGAGCAGTCAAGCGCCGATAATGCTGATCACAGGCGTGTTAATACACGCCTGTGATCAGGATGAGAGATCAGTGTGTGCAGTGTTATAGGTCCCTATGGGACCTATAACACTGCAAAAAAAATGTAAAAAAAAAGTGTTAATAAAGGTCATTTAACCCCTTCCCTAATAAAAGTTTGAATCACCCCCCTTTTCCCATAAAAAAAAATAAAACAGTGTAAAAAAAAATAAAAATAAACATATGTGGTATCGCCGCGTGCGTAAATGTCCGAACTATAAAAATATATCATTAATTAAGCCAACGGTCAATGGCGTACGCGCAAAAAAATTCCAAATTCCAAAAAAGCGTATTTTGGTAACTTTTTATAACATTAAAAAATGAATAAAAAGTGATCAAAAAGTCAGATCAAAACAAAAATCATACCAATAAAAACTTCAGATCACGGCGCAAAAAATGAGTCCTCATACCGCCCCGTACGTGGAAAAATAAAAAAGTTATAGGGGTCAGAAGATGACATTTTTAAACGTATAAATTTTCCTGCATGTAGTTATGATTTTTTCCAGAAGTGCGACAAAATCAAACCTATATAAGTAGGGTATCATTTTAACCGTATGGACCTACAGAATAATGATAAGGTGTAATTTTTACCGAAATATGAACTGCGTAGAAACGGAAGCCCCCAAAAGTTACAAAATGGCGTTTTTTTTTTCGATTTTGTCGCACAATGATTTTTTTTCCGTTTCGCCGTGCATTTTTGGGTAAAATGACTAATGTCACTGCAAAGTAGAATTGGCGACGCAAAAAATAAGCCATAATATGGATTTTTAGGTGGAAAATTGAAAGGGTTATGATTTTTAAAAGGTAAGGAGGAAAAAACGAAAGTGCAAAAACGGAAAAACCCTGAGTCCTTAAGGGGTTAAAGATGTAGTACACTCACAGGTACTTTCTTTCCCTTACTTATTTGGCAAAAGACAGGATAACACATACATCTCTCTGTTCTGCCATGATGTAGTGATAAAGAAAGTGCACTGGACTGACCAGGCACTTTCATCACAGGCACTTTCATCACAGCCCTCCCCACCCTGCTCACTCTCCTTTCATAGCACTCCAGCAGGTACTGACACCCAGGGCATTGCTGTGCACTTCATCCAGAAAGTCTGCAAAAGCGGTGATATTTATTGCTTCTACTCCTCTGCCAATGGCACTGCTCAGCACAAGGAAACATTTTGTAAACACATATCATTCTTTCCTAAATGTCCCATGTATATGACAGGGTGATGGCAATGTAGACTATAGGGCACATGCAGACTCTGGGATTTACAAATGAAGAGTTATTATTTTTATTATTATTTACAGTACACTGCTATAGATTGCATGTGGAGTGAGAATCCTACTGAGAAGCCAGTACTGAAATTGTAAATAGGATCATCTTGGCACAATATTATTTCACTGAAATTGAGGGGAAAAAAAGGCAGACCTCCCTTCTTTTGCTACTGGCAAAGTGTAGCAATTTTTATTTTCTAATATTAAAGTACCATCTAGTATTAAAAAAAGGCATTCAATTCTTATAAAAGTGATGAAATATTGCATCACTAGAACCTTACCAGTGCTTTACCAGGGTTGCCAAAATGACCACTGTGCAGGGAACACAGTAAATAGACTATCAGAGCTCAATTAGCATCTTCATTCTCAGAATCAGTGGGGTCCCAGAAGTCAGACCTTTATCTATCAAAGTGATGGCATATCGTAGCCTAACCCTAAGGGGTTAATTCAATAAACTGTGCAATTGCACTGTGATGTATGTGAAAACCATTACTCAGCTGTTGTGGAACTCACCAAATATGCATCCATCTCTTTTTCAAGGTGAACTTGCTCCAACAAAGTGAACTCTGTCTCCACCTTCAATGCTTTTACTTTATTTTTTATTTGTTTATTTTGCCTTTTCTGCATCCAATAAGGAAGTAGAGCCTCCACAAACTGGTTAAGGATCTGAGAGGTGATAAGTAATGTGGCCAAGCTCTGTAAAATTAAAAAGAGAAAAAAAAATGACAAAATGTATATAAAAAGTAAGAATTACATCTTCACTGTTCTTTTCCTTAGATTTCATACAGCTCAAACAAAGCTTATACAGTGAACATGTTTCGAAACTATCCCATAGGACTAAAAGGGTAGTACAGAGCTTGAAAAAAAGCATTATAGCATATATTCTGTTACAATTTGGAACTCAAGACCAGACTTTAGGGACTACTCTAAATAGAAACTTGTGTGTTTTGTGTTTCTGTTTACATCATGTTTAGTGTGCTAGAAGGTCATTATTTCCAGCTTCAGTAACTTGCATTCTGTCTTCTTTTGATGTGTTTATACCTTTTGATACTTAGTGACAGATGTGCTAGGTTTTGAAACTGTGAATATTTTTGAAACTGTGAATATTATAAATAAAAATAATGGCATAGCAAGCCTTCAGAAAAGCAAGACATAGGCAATATGAAACAACTTCCATGAAAAAAGGGAGCTATAAAAGCCTTGACACAGATGTCAGCATTATAGACAAGAACATAAGAGGGAGAATGATAGAAGAAATAAGTAGTAGAAATGGAAAAAGAAAGCAAGAGAGAAAGAGCAGAAGAAAAAAGGGGGCGGCATTTTTCCCCTCCTCAAACAGTAGAGATTAAAATTTGACATGCTGAACATTTGTGTATTAAGAGATCAGGAGAGATAACTGTTGACCAAACAGTTATTTAAAAAGAGTACCTGTCATCAAAACATATTTTCTAAACTAACAGATTATATTCCCTAACTACTCCCTCCTGCCCTTTAAAAAAAAATTCTGAGCCTTAAAAAGCTCTGTATCATACCTTTCCCTTTGATCACATTGTGCAAGCTTCCGACAGGAGAAAGTAGGCGTTCCTCAGCAGGCGCAACGTCACTGAAGCCTGCGAGAGCTCTACCTCGCCATGCCCCGCACGCACTTCCTGAGTTTGGTCTCCTGCCAGGCTGGGAGGAGACCTAACTGTTTGGCTTGCGGCAGGGAACAGAACAGAGCCACCTAGTCGTTGTTTTTCCAATCACATTAAAAACATATAAAAGGCTGAGAATTTTAACAGCAAGTAAATAGCAAAGTGTCTTATAATTACATAAGGAATAATATATTAAAAGTTTAGTTTGGTGACAGGTACTATGGCCAAGGGGCATGGCTTGCTGCTTACCAGAAGTGGCCGCTTTATCAGAGAGCTCCGTGCTCACGCAGCAACTACAGTGACTAACTGGCTTGTCTGCATATCTTCTGACTCACCACCTGACCCTGAAGATACCCAAGACCCACAGACATAAAAAGAGGAGGAAATCCAGAGTTAAACTCCAGTTCTTCTATACTTCTATAAGTCATCTGCCTCTCCGGACCTCCAAGATGGCGCCAGGTTGTCTTCTCCTGTTCGCTCAGAGTCTTCAGACTCCTGCTCAAGCACAGCACTGCCTCAGCACTCTCCCCGACACACGCTTCCCATCAGAGAACTATGTGCCTTCTGAGGACACCTTGCCGGGTGACCCGGACCACATTTATGGCCAGTCCTCGGCCTCAGCTACGGCTTCCCCCATCTCTGGGAGCTAGACCAAGCAAAGGCAGCACTTACATGAAGATGTAACAGGAGAAGGCACCAACAGAGGGGTGAGCCATGACGCCAACTTCACAGTAGCAGAATGTTTAGCTAGCCACTCTAATTATGATGCACCTGTAACATAACTGACTTTGAAAACTATGCTGATATTTCTCCACAAATCTATTCATATGGACGTGGAACAGAATCATAGATCGCTCGGGATTCCCTCTACAATACAATATAATATGTATTTCCCATCTAATGGAGATCCATGCCATGTATTGTAAGTCTTTACAACATTTTCTATTGCCAACATGGTATTGAAATTTGTGTCTGTTCATGTCAACAGGCTTAATAGCCCTCACAAAAGGGCCATATTGTGGTCGGAAGCTAAAACAATGTCTGGAGATGTCCTTTTTGCCCAAGAAAGACATCTGGAAATTGATGATTGTAGAATACAAAAATATCCACATATTTTTAAATCACGTACTCCTGTTAAAAAGAAAGGGGGTTTGGTAGCTATTAAAGGAGTTATCCACCATAAGGTGATTTTAGTACGTACCTGCCAGACAGTAATGAACATGCTTAGGAAGGATCTGCGCTTGTCTTGGAGCCAAATGGCTATGTTGTGAGATTACCATAATACTGTGGCCACAGTATTATGGTAATCTCACAACATAGCCATTTGGCTCCAAGACAAGCGCAGATCCTTCCTAAGCATGTTCATTACTGTCTGGCAGGTACGTACTAAAATCACCTTATGGTGGATAACTCCTTTAATAGCTACCAAACCCCCTTTCTTTTTAACAGGAGTACGTGATTTAAAAATATGTGGATATTTTTGTATTCTACAATCATCAATTTCCAGATGATTGTACTGGCATTTCCTTTTTGAGTTTTCTTCTTTGCCTACAAATCCCATAATTCAATTTCCCTCCCTCCAACACATCAGCCAACCCACCCATTGAAACATAAATGAGCTGCATCCATTCAAAAGACCTGCGGTTTTCAATCAGAGTGCCTACAGCTGTTGCATTACTTGCAGATTGATCTCTCTCCCACCAAGCGATCCCTCCACCCATTGAAGCAAACAGGCTCCCTGTCATCAGCTGACTAGTGAGTCAGGTCTCGGCCAGATTGCAACCTGGGAAAAATCTGAGACAACAGTCATTTTGTATGCTGTTAAAAATAAATATTGGGGTGAAAATCACATAAGAATTGTGAGAAAACCAGCACACACAGGTACAGACACTATATGATGAACTACACTAACTTTACAGACCCTGTAGCATAGTCACATTAAAAAAAATTCCTGGAATACCCCTTTAACCCCTTTAGGACCGGGGGTTTTCCGTTTTTGCATTTTCGTTTTTTGCTCCTTGCCTTTAAAAAACCATAACTCTTTCAATTTTGCACCTAAAAATCCATATGAATGCTTATTTTTTGCGCCACCAATTCTACTTTGTAAAGACGTCAGTCATTTTGGCCAAAAACGGAAACGGAAAAAAAAATCATTGTGCGACAAAATTGAAAAAAAAAACGCAGTTTTGTAACTTTTGGGGGCTTCCGTTTCTACGTAGTACATTTTTCGGTAAAAATGACACCTTATCTTTATTCTGTAGGTCCATACAATTAAAATGATCCACTACTTATATAGGTTTGATTTTGTCATACTTCTGGAAAAAATCATAACTACATGCAGGAAAATTAATACGTTTAAAATTGTCATCTTCTGACCCCTATAACTTTTTTATTTTTCCGCATATGGGGCGGTATGAGGGCTCACTTTTTACGCCGTGATCTGAAGTTTTTAACGGTACCATTTTTGCATTGATAGGACTTATTGCACTATGCACTATTTCGGACTTTGGAATTTCTTTGCGCGTACGCCATTGACCGAGCGGTTTAATTAACAATATATGTTTATTTTTATTTACACTGTGTTTTTTTTTTTTATGGGAAAAGGGGGGTGATTCAAACTTTTAATAGGGGAGGGGTTAAATGATCTTTATTCACTTTTATTTCCCACTTTTTATTTGCAGTGTTATAGCTCCCATAGGGACCTATAACACTGCACACACTGATCTTTTACATTGATCACTAGTTTCTCATAGGAAACCAGTGATCGATGATTCTGCCGCTTGACTGCTCATGCCTGGATCTCAGGCACTGAGCAGTCATTCGGCGATCGGACAGCGAGGAGGCAGGTAGGGACCCTCCTGCTGTCCTGTAAGCTGTTCTGGATGCCGCGATTTCACCACGGCTATCCCGAACAGCCCACTGACCTGACCGGCAGTTTTTACTTTCACTTTTAGCCGCGTGGCTCAGCTTTGAGCGCGCGGCAAAAGCGCGCGGCTAAAGGGTGCGCTATTAGCGGCGGGTCCCGGCTTCACTATGACGCCTGGCCCGCCGTGATATGATGCGGGGTTACCGTGTAACCCTGCGTTATATAACGGGAGCAGGACCAAGGACGTACCGGTACGTCCTTGGTCCTTAAGGGGTTAAGCATACTATTACGTTTCAGCATCTTTATTCTATTGCGGACACACAAGGTCGCTACTTAAAGCGTATCTGTCAAAAAAAACTGTTCTAAGTTGCTCAGTATCTCATCCTGATCATGTACATAACATTTTTATGTGTCTATGACCTATATTTCTCTCAGAATTTGCTTTATGTATGAATTACCTCAATGTTGTTGACCAGAAGCAGGAGGGCGGTTACCTTTCTTCTCCTCGGGTGATAACCACTCCCCTTCTGCCCCCTCCCTCACTCTCCTCAGTCACTGGTCTCAGGAGTGAGCATCTGTAACCCTTTCCTTTCTGGTTTTATGCTATACACACACTGTGTGCTGACAGCTTTTGAAAAACTACAGCTCCCAGCATGCCCACACATCCTTTGAGTTGTAGTTTTGCAACAGCTGGAAGCATATGATTGGTAAAACTCAGACTTACAGCAGTGTTGCTGTAGGCTGTGTTCCTCCTACTGTTGCAAAACTACAACTCCCAACATGCCCACACATCATTTGGCTGTGCAGGCATGTTGAAAGTTGTAGTCCCCCTGTATTAGATAAACACACACATTGACTTCATTTATTCATGCACATGCACATTACATAGACAACACAGATTTACACACATACATTAATATCCACACACATATATATATATATATATATATATATATATATATGCAGGGACACTTACTTTTTAAACAAAAAATCCTCCATTCAGTCCCCATCTTCAGTCACAAGCTTCTTTCATCATCTGCTCACAGGCAGCAGTGTACTCCCGCCCCTCCCCCCCCCCCCCCATCTCCTCACACGAGGAGACTCAAGTAAACACAGACAGTGAGGGGGCTGATCACAGCAGCTTTAGATCTGCAGACATGTCAATCATGAAGTGAGTCCATGACGTAGTTGATGACTAGTGGACACAGCCAAGCTGGTATGTATCCCAGGAGGCAGTTTTTTTACTGGCTTTTTCAGTATGAAATACTGAATTTTTTTTTATGAAAGCATGTCAAAACATATTGGTTTTGCATGCTTTACAACATATCAAAAGTTTTTATATCTGACAGTGCCCTTTTAATAGAAGTAGGTCTTCTTAATAATGTTCTGTATACCATTGTCTCAATGTTTGCACCTAATCGTGGCCAAACTAGGTTCTTACGCAAATTACTTAAGCTGGTGTCTACTGGTGTCGACTGGTGTCGACTGGTGATGTGTGGTGCTTTTAACACGGTAGTTGACCAGGACTGGGACTGCACTTCTGGACATCATTCTGACTGTTGTGACCTCAAGAATATTTTGCGGGATGAGGACCTCCATGATGTGTGGAGAGTGCAACACAGCACCGAAAAGACTTTACGTTTTACTCCTCAGCTCACATTAGCTACTCATGGATTGATCTTTTTCTTAATGATAGGGAATTATTGTTCCACGCCACATCATCATCCATCAAGCAAATACAAGGGGTACTTCTGTGGAAAAAAAATAATTTTTTTTAAATCAACTGGTGCAAGAAAGTTAAACAGATTTGTAAATAATTTTTATTTAAAATTCTTAATCCTTCCAGTACTTATCATCAGCTGCTGTATACTACAGAGGAATTTCTTTTCTTTTTGAATTTCATTCTGTATGACCACAGTGCTCTCTGCTGACACCTCTGTCTATGTCAGGAACTGTCCAGAGCAGGATTGGTTTGCTATGGGGATTGCTCCTGCTCTGGACAGTTCCTGACATGGACAGAGGTATCAGAAGAGAGCACTGTGTTCAGACAGAAAAGAAATTAAAAAGGAAAATAACTTCCTCTGGAGCATACAGCAGCTGATAAGTACTGGATGGGTTAAGATTTTTAAATAAGTAAGTAATTTACAAATCTGTTTAACTTTCTGGCACCAGTTTATTAAAAAAAAAAATACAAAGAACGATTTCCACCGGCGTATCCCTTTAAATGGTCGGATCAGGTCTCCATTACTTTCTCTGTTATGGATAAGGATAATGGTTCCTAAACATATCGGCTGTGAACTAATCAATTCCTGCTACACCACCCAACCCCCTCTACGACATTGAAGGCTAATTTGCATGAATATTTTAATGTCCATGCTAACTTTACCTCTAGCGACTCCACGGTATGGAATGCTTATAAAATCTTTACAAAAGGGAACCTTTATAAAGCTTGTGTCCAGGGTTAAAAAGGCTAGATTAGCTGACATCTCCAAACTACTAAGTGAGATTAGTCACACTGAATCACTAAATAAGGCCCACCAAAGCGAGTCCCATAGGGACCAATTGAGACCTTTAAGTAATTCCTTATAGGAGTACTCTGGTGCTTATAGGAGTACTCCTGCTCTGTCCTGCCCGGGCTGCAAAAAAAAAAAAAAAAGAAAAAGAAAATAAACAATCCCTCACCTTCCTGGGTTCCCGCGGAGTGCCACTACAACTGATCGGTCCTCCGGTCCATCTTCTTCATACTTCTGTGTGTAACGAAGCATCACATGGCACTCAGCCTATCGCCGCGATGTTCTGCCTCGGCCCATAATAGGCTGAGCGCCATGTGGTATGAAGTATGAAGAAGATAGACCGGAGAACCGATCAGCTGTAGTGACGTTCCACGGGAACCCAGGAAGGTGAGGGATGGTTTATTTTCTCTCTTTTTTTTTTTTGCAGCCCGGGCAGGACGAAGCAGGAGTACTCAGCACCAGAGTACTCCTTTAAGAGAGAAACTGTTTATGGATCAGGAACGGCAGCTGCAGAGATATAAAGCATCTTACTATGCTTGCTCAGGCAGAGCTGGAAAACTATTGGCTTCCAGGCTTAAATGCCGTCAAGCCAAGACAAAAAAATCCTTTTCTGTGGAAAGCAACTAAAACTGGTAACCTTAGTGACCCAAGACATATTGCAAATATATTTAAGGATTATTATGAGTCGTTGTATAATAAAGGATGATCTTGACTCTGTGCAGCCTACTTCTGAGTCTATCAATAGTTTTTTCTCTTCTATATGCCTACCAACTTCATCTGACTTTCAACTCTCTTCTCTAAACTCTCCACTGACCATTTTTGAAATGGATAAGATATTAAAAGCCCTGTTCCCTGGACCCGACGGCCTCACTAACGAATACTATAAAAAGTTTACCCATGTCTTACAGTCCCCAATGCACCACTTTTTTCAAGTCCCCATGATCTCTGGCATGATCTCTGGCATCTCTCCATTAGCCATGTTATGGGACAGTAAGCCATGAGCTGGAGGTGTGTGTCAAGCTTAACATGGAGTTTATACTGGGCAGAGACTTCCCGTGTTTTTGGCAGTTGCGGGAGGGGGAGAGTGTGCCAGAGAAATCACATACAAATGTCCCTGAGATAATGGTGAGCGGTGTCTCGCTACTTGACTGTGTGAAATCTGTCCAAAGTGGCTCCAACCTATGTCCTGTTGTGAAATGACTGATGGGACTGTTCACACTGTACAAGCTGGACTAAAAAAAATGTCTAGTGAACAGAAAATGTTGCATGCAGGACTGGGAGAAAATTTTATAAAACAATGTTTGCATGAGTTAGGTCATATTTCTTATAAACTGTCCTGTAAGTTTTGAACCTATACAATGTGATACTGTTTTTTGTGAAAAACCCATGCCTATGTTTTCTGAAGTAATGTGTACTGCTACCAACTCTGACAGGACAGCAGTCACTAGATATATGTCATATAGGGGTCTGCCAGACTGCTGGGACAGATGAAGAACAGACCGAGAGTCAAATCCAAGACGATCTAGAATATAGGTAAAGAGATCCCAACACACAAAATTCTGCTGCAATGTGTTTCTTTATTCAAGCAAAGCAATGCATATACATAAACGCAGCACGCGTAAGAGGATCTAGAGACTTAAGTGAAAAGTGTGCCTGCCTTTGACTGAAACAGAGTCTTCAGTAAAACCAGAAACAGAGCAGGTACCGGAACATGAGTTCCTTCTGCCAGTTAATGATGAGCCCAAGGGGGGGGGGGGGCTGAAATTGCGCAGTCATCTGGAAGAGGTGACCGAAAGAGAGGTTACAGTGATGTCTGTGCACAGTGCATTAGTACTGAAAAAGAGTACATGTGGAGCTGGGTGCTGCATTTACTGTCACAGACAGAGTCCTGAGTGAAGGAGATGTGGCGTCTGGACCAAAGATGGATGGTGACTAAGAAGGTTGTACTACTAAACAGATGTTGTTGCAGACCCTGGAGCCCTAGACGTCTCTGCTGGGCAGCAGTGGTGAAGTGAAAGGAGAAGTCTGCGAGTGAGCAGAGAGACAGCAAGAAACTGTCCGGGAACTAACCTGAGGCCCAAGGGGCCAAGACCCTTGTAAAGGGGAAGATAACTCCTAAGCAGGAGAAGAGGCCTATCGAATCGGCTAGAAGGAAGAGACAGGTAAAGGACAGGTGACTGTCAGAAGACAAGAGAATGTCTCAAGGTCCAGCAGCGAGAGTGAGGAGACCGCTGTAAGTAAGAGATCTTGGAAAAAAAACAACCTGTTATTGGTAAGAAAAGGGGGCAGATCTAGAATCTTGAAGAAACCTTACAGGTGGTTTCTGCAAAATTGCAAAAATAAGTGGAGGCTTATCACTTGACGGAGGAGAAAGAAAAAAAATACTTGCAGACTTGAAAAAAGAGCAAGAAGTGGAGCTTCAGTTGCAGAAATATATGGAATTCCACAAAATTTAGTTTGTGGTTCTGCAGGATGAACTGTCCCACTCCCAGGATCTTGTGACAGCAAGGAGGGCGAATCAGGGCCAAGCAGATCTCATTCAGGGAGAAAGAAGTGAATGTTCTGTGTGAGGCATATCAGGCTCTACAAAGTGATCACCAGGCTAGGTTGGTAGCCATATACAAGAGCTCGAGAAGGAAAAAGTGGAAATGGGCTCATAAAAGGTGCAGAGGCTGGAGGCGCAGAACGATACACACAATAAGTCTCACGCAGCTACCTTGGATTTGCTGGGAACAGATGTCTCCGAGAGGCTCAGCTTAAACTCTATGAGCAGAAAGTGTCCAAGATGGAGCAGCTGACTAAAAACCATGAGCAGATGAGAGAACAACTGCTGTGCCTGAGGGATACTGTCAAAAACTTGACAGAATTGCTGGAAAGAGAAAAGGTGCACTCTACTAAGCTCAAGATTGAGCAGCAGAAACATTTTAAGGGGTTATCCACCATAAGGTGATTTTAGTACATACCTGGCAGACAGTAATGGACATGCTTAGGAAGGATCTGCGCTAGTCTTGGAGCTAAATGGCTATGTTGTGAGATTACCATAATACTGTGGCTAGCTTTTTGTGAACTTGTATTTCCTGTTTGATTTTTCTTTTTTTTTTTTTTACTACAAATCCCACAATTCTATTTTCCTCCTTCTCACACATCAGCCACCCCACCCATTGAAACATAAATGAGCTGCAGACCTGTGGTTTTCAATCAGGGTGCCTACAGCTGTTGCATTAGTTGCAGATTGATCGCTCCACCCATTGAAGCAGACAGGCTCCTGTCATCAGCTGACTAGTGAGTCCGGTCTCAGCCGCATTGCAAGCTGGGAAAAATCCGAGACAACAGTCATTTTATATGCTGGTAAAAATAAATAGTGGGGTGAAAATCACAGAAGAATTGTGAGAAAACCGTCACACACAGGTACAGACACTACATTATGAACTACACTAACTTTACAGCCCCAGTAGCATAGTCAAATAAAAAAATTCCAGGAATACCCCTTTAAAGCTGGAAGGGGACATGAAGTTCCTAAAAGAAAACTGTCTAAAGAGAGGTTAAAAGGGTCTCAGATGGAAACTGAGGCCAAAGCCACAGCCATCCATGTTGAAGAAGAAAAACTGCTTGTGGTGCAAAATCTGCTGGAGACGGAGATGCTTACTCTAAAAGTGGCGGAATCTGAGCAATGGACTAAAGAAACAGAAGAGTCTAAAGACAATGAGAAGAAGCGATATAAGAATTCCATTGAAGCTGAGATTGAGGTAAAACCATATGAGAAGTTATCTGATGCTGCAGAGATAGACATTTGATGGTAAAAATGCTGAGGAAGAGAAGTTCTCTGAGGCAGAAACTAAATCAGAGATAACTGATAAGCTGAAAGTAAGAACAGTGACACAACTGGAGGTGTGGGTGAAGAGAGGCCTGAAGAAGTCTCAGCCTGCAGATGAGCCTGTTAAGGTTGGTGTCCCTAAAGAAAAGACTAATGAGAAAGCAGAATCATTAAAAAGAGGTCACTATGATGGACGATATGGTAGATACCCTGAGAGTCGCTGGATTCGTTCCAGAAAAAAAAAGAAGAAAGTCTGCAGAAGTAGAATTTGGAGTAGAGTTCGTCTCAAGGAGAAGACAGACAGGTGTGTTAAAGGGAAGCTTCCTTAAATTGTGGAGAATGTCTTAGAAGTCCTCAAATGGGTGATACAGGCTTGGTTGGCCATCAGCAAAGTTTGGGCAGTGGTCATACCGTTGACAGAAGAAGAAAAATGTCTGTAGAATCTGCCTTATCTGCATCAAGTGTCCAGAGCACTGCGCAGACCAAGATGAAGAACCCTGCGTTGGAGAGGAATGACATGAATGGAGCCTTCTACAAGGGATTTGCCAAAGGCAACAAAAAGTCTCGTGCTTGGTGGCTGGTGAAAGTGCGAATGAAAGAAGGGTGCGCTACTGAAGTGGTGCATATAGATTTGGCTGAAGTAAGCAAAGTGCCTCAAAACCTGTTGGACGAAGTTGGTCAAGTAAAAGGAAAGGCAGTTGTATACTGTCTTTTGAAGGCAGTGCTCATTCCCAGTGGTCTGAGCGGGTGGGGGGTTTGGGGGGGGGGGGGAGATATGTGACATTGAGACAGGTTTGAGGGCAATGAAAGGGTGTTTTTCCCACTCCTTTATCCTAGGTGAGCTAGTGTAAAATAATATTTTTTAATATACATTGTAATCTGTGGATCAAAGTATTGAGCTAGGTTATACAATCCAAGATGGCGTGACATTTAGGAGAGGCAAACCTAAGACAGCTGAAATCCTATAGATAGAAAGCCAGAGGTATTTCAGTATATACTAATTTTAGAATAGTCACGTAGTCAAGGTTGAGACTAGAAGTACCATATAGGTTAGGGTAGCGGTATCCAATCAGATAACGAGTTAAACATTACATAAGGTATACACCCATAAGGTAAAGATATATTCAAGCCAACCCACTAGGAGGAGATATATACTCTATAGGTATATTTATGGATAGAAGACACAGGTTTACTTAGGATAAACACACCCACATATGTAAAGGACACACTTCAATCATAGTAAACCCACCCATAGTTATGGTATATAAGAGTCTGCAACACATGGGGGCACCATCATTGCTATCGTCATCATTACTACCACTACAAGCGCCGCAAGACTAATGAAGAAAGCCAAGCTAACCAAGGAGGAAGGAAGGCGGGGACAAGCCTGACCAGGCCAGACCAGACCAAGCCAGCCTGATGAAAGAGGAAGGCATCTTAGAAGGACTCCAAGATGGATCCAGCTCACACAAACCTCAGTTGTTGCTCACTTATTCCTCCAATGGTGACCGTGTCATACACTATGACTGGCATAAATATTTAAAGGCTAGTAGAGACACTCATCAGCTGCCTAATCAACACAGAACAGCAGGAAGGGCAGAAATTTAAGAGTCCAGGAAGTGTAGTCTCGACTCTCCCCAGAAGACAGCAAGGTGGCTGCGTGGGAGAGGCAGGGGTCCTTGCAAGGAGCACACAGCCAGGCGCTGTGAGTGACCCACAACAGTGAAGTGGTATAAAAGAACAGAGGAGCGCGATCCTAGTGCATTACCATAAACATTATAGGCAGAGTTTTCAACACATATGTGCTCACCAGAGTTGGTTATGCTCAGAGCATAACATCTACAGCAGCGCATCAGTAGTGGGTCAGTAGCCCAGGAGCACCCGAACATCCAAGGAGGTCGGCAGGCAGTAGTGAAATCAACGATTAAAGAAGCAATATCTCCAAAGACAGGCACTTCTCCCAATAAAAGGTTATCTTTACTCCATCTGGAAAGACATAAAAAATTGGCGTAAAAAAAAAGCACTTTCAACGCGTTTCTAGCTCGGACTGAGCTCTTTATCAAGACATGCATGTCTTGATAAAGAGCTCAGTCCGAGCTAGAAACGCATTGAAAGTGCTTTTTTACACCAAATTTTTATGTCTATCCTGATGGAATAAAGATAACCTTTTATTGGGAGAAGCGCCTGTCTTTGGAGATATTTCTTTTTTAATCGTTGATTTCACAACAATGAAGTGGACTGTGACAACTTGTTATAACACAACGCATGTTTTCACTGGTAGAGAAACGCATGTTTTAACTGGCAGAGAAAAGCCCTCCAGTTGATGGTCAGGGCATGCTGTATTGTATAGTCCATGGCTAGACGGCCTAGGATTTTGTTTGTTCCTGTGTTATGGTTTTGTTTATCCTGCAACCTATCTAATAAAGCTGTCGAGGAGCCAGACTTGCATAAAGAGTTGTTGTTTGCCTGCTGAATGAAGTAGATATGTGTCCTGTGGCTGTGTCAAGGGCAATCCCCGAGCTAACGCCAGAGTGAAATCCCTACAATAAATTATACATATATTTATATTTCTTTTTCATGCATTACTGTTAATAGAAATTTGTTTAGTCTCCGACATCAATTTATTTAAATGCACAGTTTATTTGCACACAATCAGGGTTTTGTTCACACCACTCTTCCCTCTAATGAAAAGCTGTTTATGTTATGTTATATATACATCATCTGGAGATCAGTCAGTGATGTACACATCTCAGATATTTCATGTGTTTTCTACCATCCAGCAAAATGACATACTTTAGTGTGCATCCTTTACCACGCAAGTTAACATCAATAGTGGTTTACAAGCAGGTATGTATGTGTGTATATATATATATATATATATATATATATATATATAGTACAGACCAAAAGTTTGGACACACCTTCTCATTCAGAGTTTTCTTTATTTTCATGACTATGAAAATTGTAGTCACACTGAAGGCATCAAGACTATGAATTAACACATGTGGAATTATAGAAAATATAACACATGTGAAACAACTGAAAATATGTCATATTCTAGGTTCTTCAAAGTAGCCACCTTTTGCTTTGATTACTGCTTTGCACACTCTTGGCATTCTCTTGTTGAGCTTCAAGAGGTAGTCACCTGAAATGGTTTTCCCTTCAGGGGTGCTGGTGTGGAGGAGGATGTGTGATGATGTGGGGGTGCTTTGCTGGTGACACTGTTGGGGATTTATTCAAAATTTAAGGCATACTGAACCAACATGTCTACAACAGCATCTTGCAGTGGCATGCCATTCCATCCGGTTTGCTTTTAGTTGGACCATCATTTATTTTTCAACAGGACAATGACCCCAAACACACCTCCAGGCTGTGTAAGGGCTATTTGACCAAGAAGGAGAGTGATGGGGTGCTGTGCCAGATGACCTGGCCTCCACAGTCACCGGACCTGAACCCAATTGAGATGGTTTGGGGTGAGCTGGACCGCAGAGTGAAGGCAAAAGGGCCAACAAGTGCTAAGCATCTCTGGGAACTCCTTCAAGACTGTTGGAAGACCATTTCATGTGACTACCTCTTGAAAATCATCAAGAGAATGAGTGTGCAAAGCAGTAATCAAAGCAAAAGGTGGCTACTTTGAAGAACCTAGAATATGACATATTTTCATGTGTTAATTCATAGTTTTGATGCCTTCAGTGTCATGAAAATAAAGAAAACTCTGAATGAGAAGGCGTTTCCAAACTTTTGGTCTGTACTGTATATATATAGTGGGGATCAAAAGTTTGGGCACCCCAGGTAAACATTTGTATTAATGTGCATAAAGAAGCCAAGGAAAGATGGAAAAATCTCCAAAAGGCATCAAATTACAGATTAGACATTCTTATAATATGTCAACAAAAGTTAGATTTTATTTCCATCATTTACACTTTCAAAATAACAGAAAACAAAAAAAATGGTGTGTGCAAAAGTTTGGGTACCCTGCAGAGTATCTTTTACTGTTCCCTTTGGCAAGTATTACAGCTTGTAAACGCTTTTTGTAGCCAGCCAAGAGTCTTTCAGTTCTTGTTTTAGGTATCCTTGCCCATTCTTCCTTACAAAAGTCTTCCAGTTCCTTGAGATTTCTGGACTGTCTGTCACGCACTGCTCTTTTAAGGTCTATTCATAGATTTTCAATTATGTTGAGGTCAGGAGATTGTGAAGGCCATGGCAAAACCTTCAGTATAAGCCTCTTGATGTAATCCCCCGTGGATTTCGAGGTGTGTTTAGGATCATTATCCATTTGTAGAAGCATCCTCTCTTTAACTTCAGCTTTTTCACAGATTGCATCAAGTTAGCATCCAAAATTTGCTGAAATATTATTGAATCCATTTTTCCTTCAACTCGTGAGATGTTCCCTGTGCCACTGGCTGCAATACAACCCCAAAGCATGATTGATCCACCCCCATGCTTAACAGTTGGACAGAGGTTCTTTTCATTAAATTCTGTTCCCCTTCATCTCCAAACGTAGCTCATTCCGGCCAAAAAGTTAAATTTTAACCTCTTCGGTCCACAGAATTTGTTTCCAAAATGCATCAGGCTTTTCTATAAGTTCAAACGCTCATTTTTGTGGGGAGGACGTAGAAGAGGTTTTCTCCTGATGACTCTTCCATGAAGACCATATTTGTACAAGTATTTCTTTATAGTGGAAAAGTGTACCACAACTCCAGTGTCTGCCAGATCTTTCTGGAGGGATTGTGCAGTCAAGCGTGGGTTTTGAATTATTTTTCTCACAATCCTGCGAGCTGTTCTGTTTGATATTTTTCTTGGTCTTCCAGATCTTGCTTTAACTTCCACTTTTCCTGATTACTGCCATTTCTTAATTACATTCCGAACAGAGGATATTGACATCTGAAAACGTTTTGCTATCTTCTTATAGATTTCTCCAGCTTTGTGAGCGTCAACTATTTACAGTTTCAGATTTCTAGACAACTGCTTAGAAGAACCCATGGTGCTGATAGTTGGGGCAAGGTCAGATGAGTCTGGGTATTTAACCCCTTAAGGACCAAGGACGTAGCGGTACGTCCTTGGTCCTGCTCTCCTGATATAACGCGGGGTTACACAGTAACCCCGCATCATATCACGGCGGGCCCGGCGTCATAGTGAAGCCGGGACCTGCCTCTAATAGCGCGCAGCGCCGACCTATAACACTGCAAAAAATTTTTTTTTTTTAAAAGTGAATAAAGATCATTTAACTCCTCCCCTTAAAAGTTTGAATCACCCACCTTTTCCAATAAAAAAAAAAAAACACTGTGTAAATAAAAATGAAAATAAACATATATGGTATCACCGCGTGCGGAAATGTCCGAATAATAAAAATATATCATTAATTAAACCGCTCGGTCAACGGCGTGCGCTCAAAAAAATTCCAAAGTCCAAAATAGTGCATTTTTGGTCACTTTTTATATCATTTCAAAATGAATAAAAAGCGATCAATAAGTCCTATCAATGCAAAAATGGTACCGTTAAAAACTTCAGATCACGGCGCAAAAAATGAGCCATCATACCGCCCCATACACGGAAAAATAAAAAAGTTATAGGGGTCAGAAGATGACAATTTTAAACGTATTAATTTTCCTGAATGTAGTTATGATTTTTTCCAGAAGTCCGACAAAATCAAACCTATATAACTAGGGTATCATTTTAATCGTATGGACCTACAGAATAAAGATAAGGTGTAATTTTTACCGAAAAATGTACTACGTAGAAACGGAAGCCCCCAAAAGTTACAAAACTGCGTATTTTTTTTCAATTTTGTCGCACAATGATTTTTTTTTCTGTTTCACCGTAGATGTTTGGGCAAAATTACTGACGTCATTACAAAGTAGAATTGGTGGCGCAAAAAATAAGCCATCATATGGATTTTTAGGTGCAAAATTGAAAGAGTTATGATTTTTTAAAGGCAAGGAGCAAAAAACGAAAATGCAAAAACGGAAAAACCCCCGGTCCTTAAGGGGTTAAAACCTTTGAGATTGACATCACCTGGTCTTCCCAGATGATGATTGAGAACAATCCATGACACTGGCAGGTCTCAGCTTTGCAAAGGGGGCAGTGCATGCTATAAATTCTGCAGGGTGTCCAAACTTTTGCAGATGCCATTTTTTTGTTTTCTGTTATTTTGAAAGTGTAAATGATGGAAATAAAATCTAACTTTTGTTGACATATTATATGAATGTATTGTTGTTTGATGCCTTTTGGAGATTTTTCCATCTTTCCTTGGCTTCTTTATGCACATTAATACAAATTATTTTTACCTGGGGTGCCCAAACTTTTGATCCCCACTGTGTGTGTGTGTGTGTGTGTGTGTGTATATGTATATATATATATATATATATATATATATATATATATATATATATATAGCTCCAATTTGCTGTTATACTCCACTTTTACTTTTAATTATATTAACCACTTTGTATTTCTTTTACTGTAAGTTATTGCAATATTTATCTCATTAGCAGGATAATCGTAAACAAAGTGCTGTGTGCTATGTGCAATATTTAACCCTTTTGCAGGCACATGTAAATAGGTGTCCCAAATGTGTCTCGTTCATGTTGCGACAGGTGGCTCCATTTGCCCATCCTGATACTGTAATAACATTATAAGTAAAAGTGGAGTGGATATATATAACGTTTGAGGTGTTATTCAGTGCAAACTGTGAGATGCAAGTTGACAAAAAGTGGATATATATTACCAAGTATGCTAATGTAAGATGAGCGTGCATATATACCTTAACACAGGGAATTGCTAGCCCCAAAAATTGTATATGGTGTACCTAAAGTGTGAATGTGCACTAGAGGAACCTTTTGCTCACAGAAAAACATACTATGAAAAAAGTATTTATATGAGTGGTGTTAAAAGGTGGCAGCCATATGTGCAATAGATTATATGTGTTTTGTGAGCTAAAAAATTACCTTTAAAGTGATGAGAAAATAATCAAAGTTAATAGGTCCCCCCTTTTTTTTTTGCGGCTTCACTGTGTGTCATAATACCAACCAAAAATTGACAGCACAGCTTTAAAAAAAAATTAAACACTAATGTAGAACCAAACATATTACAGCTCTAAACAAGAAAGAAAAAAACATGACAGAACATAAAGCAATCATCAGACGGGTTGCTTGCTTACATGAGTAAGTAGATAAATGACTGTGTAAACTGGGCCATAACTACAACATGTTTCAGCAACCTCTCCCTAGGATACATAATTGACATCCAATCAGAAGAGGTCTGAATGTGTGAACCTTGATCATCACTAGAATTCATTTGCATAGGTGCTGGAAAGTCTTGTGCCACTTCATCTTATCTGGACTCTCCTCAGCTATCTAGGGAGATCTGCCTTGTGGACACAGAATAAGTCAATGGTTCAGTAAAATCTTTTTCAGTAAGTTTGTAGCAATGACAGCAATTCCAAATCAAAACAGTCGGAACTGAGAGAGCATAATAAATAACGCTACAAATTGCCATAAAATATGCTATGTTGTGTAAATATTAACATTATTCATGCATACTGTATACATGTAATAAAGTGACAAGTAGCTATTTATTATGAATGAATCAATGCCATATAAGCCCAGGTTACTGCTAGCAAGCTGAGACAGGAGCACAGGGTGGCCATTATTTAAATGAAGAAACCCCTTCTACAGAAGGAAGGGCTAATTAAATGTTTCTAACAATGTGTAAGTATAGAAAAATTAACACCATTGTTTGCCCTTTATTCCCATGGCACTGAGCTGATGCCTATTACAGTGAAGGAGACATGAGGTATAACATTAGCTAGCATCAGTACATTTGCTTAACTAACACTGCTGGTATATACAGTGGTCCCTTAACATACGATGGTAATCCGTTCCAAATGGACTATCGTTTGTTGAACCCATCGTATGTTGAGGGATCTGAGCAATGTAAAGTATAGGACAGCGGTCTACAACCTGCGGACCTCCAGCTGTTGCAAAACTACAACAGCCAGCATGCCTGGATAGCCAAAGGCTGTCCAGGCATGCTGGGAGTTGTAGTTTTGCAACATCTGGAGGTCCGCAGGTTGAAGACCACTGATATTGGAGGTTATACTCACATGTCCCCGCCGCTCCGGACTGTCACCGCTGCCCTGGATGTCGCCCTCCATCGCTGCCGCCGTGTCCCCGGGGTGTCCCCGACGCTCCGGCAAGGCCTCTGCTTCCCCGGCATCCTTGCTCTCCGTCGCTGCCATCCCGTCATTACGCACCCTGCTCCTATTGGATGACGGGACGGCGTGCGCAGCGATGTGATGACGACGATGGAGAGCCACGACGATGCAGGGGATCCCGAAGACGATGCGCCGGAGCCCCGAGGACAGGTAAGAGATCGTCAGCGGACCACACGGGGCACCGTAAACGGCTATCCGGTGGCAGCTGAAGCAGTCTGCGCTGCCGGATAGCCTTTTATGCGATGGCCCTGACATACAAAAGCATTGTATGTTGATGCTGCCTTCAACATGCGATGGCCTCTGAGAGGCCATCGTATGTTGAAATGATCATATGTCGGGCCCATCGTAGGTCGGGGGGTCACTGTATCTATTTTTTTATCCAAATACCGTATATACTCGAGTATACGCCGACCCGAATATAAGCCGAGGCCCCTAATTTTACCCCAAAAACCCAGGAAAAGTTATTGACTCAACTATAAGCCTAGGGTGGGAAATACATCATCCCCCCCCATGTAATCATCCAGACCCTCGTCATCATCCAGAACCCCGTTATCATCCCCTCCCTTCATCATCACCGCCTGTCAATCCCTTCATCAGTGGTCTTCAACCTGCGGACCTCCAGATATTGCAAAACTACAACTCCCAGCATGCCCGGACAGCCATCAGCTGTCCAGGCATGCTGGGAGTTGTAGTTTTGAAACCTCTGGAGGTCCGCAGGTTGAAGACCACTGCGGCCTTTGTCATCATCCCCCCCCCCCCCCTTCATCATCACTGCCTGTCAATCCCTTCATCAGTTACGAGTCGGCCTAATGCTGCCGTAATTGCCCACTGGCCCCGGTTTTGTTTATCATGCACAGGTAGATTTAGCGTTAGGTCCCTTGCCATTTGAGAAACCTTGGCGTTGGTGTGCGGGCTCCGGTATGTCCTTCATATAAGGATATACTGGCGAATGTCTCAATTTTAACATCAGTGTTGAGGGATAGCCAATGTCATAGTATACATCTACCACAGTAGTGCACCTAAATTCCTGTATTGTATGAACGTCCCTGTGCGTCGTCGTCAAGGCAACGTCACTACTTCGGGGCCGGGCCCGAAGCGCGGAGAAGAGGCCCCCCTGGTGAAAATGGACAGCCCGCAACGACTAACCATCCCCACCGGACAGTCCCTGCAGCATAGATGGCCCGGACCAGCTCACCCTAACTTCCTGCAGAGGGGAGTTGAGTACAAAACAAAAAAGGGGGGGGGGGGGGGGGCTGGATGATGTGGTTTTCTGGGCTTGCTGGGAGTTGTAGTTTTGCAACATCTGGAGGTCCGCAGGTTGAAGACCACTGATGAAGGGATTGACAGGCGGAGAGTTCACTCGAGTATAAGCCGAGGGAGGCGTTTTCAGCACAAAATGTCGTGCTGAAAAACTCAGCTTTTACTCGAGTATATACGGTAGTTCATTTTCAAAAATATATAAAGGAAAAATTACAACAGTGTACAACACGGTACAAGTAAATCACACAAAACAAAAAGTCTATGAAAGAGGAAAACCAGCTCATGTAAGTTCTTAGGAGGAGGAGGACTTCAAGTGTAGGTAAGAAGCACGGACAACATCCAACCGCATGCTTGGCGTGAAGACTTGGAATGAAGGAAAAGAGCAGGGTCCAGCTCCCAAGGAAAACGAATAAAATCCAAAATTTGAATTCAAGCCATTAAAAGGTAAATGAACAAAAGAGGGGGAATAAAATCATAGCAGAAACGCTGACGCGTTTCGGACTATATAGTCCTTAATCATGGCATGTCACAGTGAGCTACATGCATCCTATATATACCATGGGTAAATACCCACTGGATTAAACAGTTAGTTGAGGAACGCCTACTCGTGCCAGAGGTTCCTGAATTGAGATAGTGATGTAATTTATTGGGTACACCTGTGGGAAGGCTGGAAAGAATTAACCAGCTCAGTGCTACACAGTGGAGTATCACATAGCAACCGTCACCTCTCTATCATATAATGAAACACTCGTCACGATATGTGTACATCTGACCTGCGGCACACCCACCTGTATCAAAAAAGAGAAAAAATCTATATATAAAAACTAGCGATATAAGTGTAAATAATAAGTGAAACAGCAGGTGAATGAAAAAACCGCAAGGTCTGAATATAGCCATGACCTATATAACAGCAACAGGGTATATGGGAGAAAAACGGATATATGAGACAAAATAAAATAGAAAAATCACAATAATGATAATAATGAGGAACTGAAATGAGGGTTTAGACAAAAAAAATTATATAAAAAATGTATAAAGTAAATGCTTAAAACCATAGAATGCAAAGAATAATGCAAAAAATGATGAATAACCAAAAACCAAAACCTGAAAAGTATATGCTAGATATATGTATATATATATATCTCCAATATAAATTTAGCATGTCTGTATATAGTTTGAGGAATAGAAAAAACGCATGAAAACGCATGAAAAACGTATGAACCAAAACATGCCTAAAATTGTAAACTGACTAGTAAAAATAATATAGGTCCTGACGATAATTAAGACCTAAAGGAGTACGCGACTGTAATCTCAAGATCCAAAATGCTTCACGCATTAAAACTTTATGATACCAATCTCCACCTCGCTTAGGACGTGACACTTTTTCTATGCCCATAATGGATATGCATGTGCTGTCCCCTTGATGGACTTCCATAATATGTCTAGATAGACCTGACATGCCTCTTCCTATAGTGGTGGTTGCATGGAGATGTTCGTATATGCGGCGTTTCAGTTCACTGGTTGTACAACCAATGTACTGGAGGTTACAAATTGTGCATATAGCTGAATAGATTATATGTGTTGAATTGCAGTTTATGAATGAGTACATATGGTAGGATTGTTTGGTTGCTGTGGATATGAAAGTATCTGATTTGTGCATAAGAGGGCGTAGACTACATCTATTTTGGGAACATTTATAATTTCCTATTAAATGAACCATGTGTGACTTTCAGTACATCGTATTGTGGAATAATCACTGGGACATAATCTGTTAGATAAGGTACAACCTCTTTTTGCTACACATTTGACACCTTTTTGTAGAATTTGAAGGTGTTTAAAAATAATATTTTTGATATCATTGAATTCTGTGGAGTATGCTGTAGAAAAAACAGAAAAATTGTATTTCATAGAAGGGTTTTCCTTCTGTTGTAAAGAATTCTGAGATGATAAATAATTGGCTCTTGGTGGTGCAGTGACTATACTTTCTGCTCTATTCAGGATACGAGGAGGATAACATGAGTGTGAAAAAGAATCCTTGTTAGATGATGCAGGTCTTGCCCTTACGAATTCTCCCACTGGGAGATTATTAACCACATGTTTGGGGTGGCAGCTTTTACAATGTAAAATGTTATTACCCGAAGTCTGTTTCCTGTATAATTTTGTATGGATATTATTATTTTTGGTGTCGCCTGTGAGGGTGACATCTAAAAAATTAATTGTGCTGCCACCCCATTCAAGGGTAAATTTTAGACCAAGACAATTATTATTAATTTCCTCAAGGAAAGTCATAGCCTCATCTTTAGATAATGACCATATGATAAGCAGATCATCTATATAATGGCCGTACCAGCCCACCCCATAAAAAGGTGGGCTGGTTGCCGCATACAGACAAGTCTCCTCCCAATAAGCCATATAGAGATTAGCCAATGTGGGGGAGAAGCTGGCCCCCATGGGGCAACCTGTAACCTGTAAAAAAAATTGTTGATCAAAACGAAAAAAATTATGTTTTAACAGGAACTGGATAATATAAGAACTTAATTCAGAGCCACATGTACTGTACTTATGAATATGGTATTCTACAGACCTTGCGGTTTTTTCATTCACCTGCTGTTTCACTTATTATTTACACTTATATCGCTAGTCTTTTTATATAGATTTTTTCTCTTTTTTGATACAGGTGGGTGTGCCGCAGGTCAGATGTACACATATCGTGACGAGTGTTTCATTATATGATAGAGATGTGAAGGTTGCTATGTGATACTCCCCTGTGTAGCACTGAGCTGGTTAATTCTTTCCAGCCTTCCCACAGGTGTACCCAATAAATCACGTCACTATCTCAATTCCGGAACCTCTGGCACGAGTAGGCGTTCCTCAACTAACTGTTTAATCCAGTGGGTATTTACCCATGGTATATATAGGATGCATGTAGCTCACTGTGACATGCCATGATTAAGGACTATATAGTCCGAAACGCGTCGGCGTTTCTGCTATGATTTTATTCCCCCTCTTTTGTTCACTTACCTTTTAATGGCTTGAATTAAAATTTTGGATTTTATTAGTTTTCCTTGGGAGCTGGACCCTGCTCTTTTCCTTCATTACAAGTAAATCAAGCAGTACATAATAATATCGTACTAAATCAGCACAGAGGGAAGTAGAGAGCTACTCAAGCTACCACTTAACCCTGAACTCGAGCTATAAGGCAGTTAGTGTGAGAAAGCGAGTAAAACCAACATAAGTTAAGACATACATAGTGATACATCACTCGAGGTGAATGAGAGCCCAACAGTGTCAGCCCACTATATAAGTAATGGAGTGAGAGCAGGCTAGGCTATTCTGATATGTTAGGGAGGAGACCATGATCAGGAACCACAAGTGGTGAGTCAGGTGTTTCCCATGAGAGGGCAGTGTGGACTAGTGAGCCAGCTTCCCAAGTGTTTACGAAACAAGTTGTTTTTGGAATGAACATAGGCATATGACCTCTCATAACTACAGATGAAGTTCAACATATTGATAAGTTCCAAAAGACCGGTAATCTCTGATGTGCGCCATTTCCTAGTGATGAGGAGTTTAGTAGACATCAGAATATGGGCAACTGGTGAGCGGACACCTATAGGTAGGTGGTCAATATTGAGAAGTAGGAGTGCTAGGCTAAGTCAGTATCTAGGAGTCTACATAGAAGCAGCTGTGTCCCGTTCCACAACAGGTATAACTTGGGGCAGCTCCACAATGTGTGTAAGAGAGTTCCCTTCTGACCACTGTTCTGCCAACAGAGATCTGATCACTCAGGGTTCATGAGGTGAAGCCTGGAAGGTGTGAAGTACCACCTAAAGATAAATTTAATAATCACTTCCCTATGACTAGTAGATCTCAATAATTTACGGGAGTTGCTCAGAGCCTGGAGCCACTGGGTGGTGGTGTAGGATTCTCCAAGAACCCTTTCCCATTTTTCCATATAGGAAAGTTTTGTAGGTTCTGTTCAGTCACTCAATAAATTGTAAAACTGGGTGATCTTTTTTTTATTGGTTGAAGGCCTTTGAAAAAAGGGCAGAATACGGGAGGGTACCAGGATACTGCGGTATAAAGCAGGGGTCAAGAGACTCCTAATCTGGAGTCATTTATAAAAGTCAGCCTGGGGGAGCCCATACTTCCCTCTAATATATGGAAAGTGCACGGTACCATAGTACTCTAGGAGGTCACCCACCCTAGTAATATCTTTCTGTTGCCAGGAGCGTAGATGCAGGTCGGGGAAATAGTGGGAGATGTAGTCCAGAGAAACTTCCCTCAATGGAACAACTCACTTCTGTAGTGGTTGCAGTAAAAAATATGCCCATACTCTATCTGAGATATTGATGGCCGACAAGTGAGAAGGGTTAGGGAGAGTAGGGTTACTCGCTGCTATCAGTAATCGAGATCTAAGAGACAGAGGGCTAGAGCTTGCTTCCTCAATGCCTATCTAGTGCTTATCTACATTGCCTGTCCACCAATATTGAAGTTGGTCCAAAATGCAAGCACGGGGGTAATCCTCTAAATGAGGGAGACCAAAGCCTCCAGCGTCAGTATGTGTTGTCATAAGTCTCCATGCTACTCTAGGTTTTTTGCCCGCCCATACAAAATCAGAGAGAGTCCTATTTAGAGAAGAGAAAAGGGATTTAGGTATGGCTATAGGGAGAGTTCTGAATAAATAGGAGTTTTGGTAGTAAAAGCATTTTGAATTCCATCAGACGATCCAGCCAAAAAGAGATCTGTTTAGAGTATGCTGTCAAGGAGGAAGATATAGAAGTGGATAGGGGGGAAAGTTGGTGTGAAAGGTGCCAGAAGAGGGGAACGTCAGCTGGATACCCAAGTAAGTCACAGATTCCTTTTGCCAATCAAGATTGAACTGTTGCCTAATGGAGTCCAGTATGGTATCTGGTAGGTGAATCGGTAGTATCTGTGACTTCGAGGAATTTAATTTATCATAGGATATCTCACAAAATTATTGTAGAAGAGAAAACAGAAGCAGGTAAGGAAGAAGGGACGTAAGAAAGGGTAAGAATCAAGTCATCTGCGAATAAGGCCAATTTATGTTCCTGATTTCCTACAACAATTCCATGAATGTCATGATGCACTCGGATAGGCCAGGGGCTTAATGGTAAGAATAAAGAGCAGGGCGAAAATGGACATCCCTGTCTCGTGCCATTTGACAGGGTGAACCGGTTAGAGAGAGTTCCATTAGCAAAAACCATTGCAGCAGGGTTAGAGTACAGATTTCCAATGGCTTCCAAAATTGGACCAGAAAAGCCAAAGGCAGATAAAGCGTACTGCCAGTTCACCCAGTTGAACACTTTTTCTGCGTCAAGAGTTAGAAAAGCGGGGGTGCGGAGGTGTTCACAGTGTTGTAGGAGAGATATGACCCGCCTGATGTTATCGGGGGCCTGACATCCAGGGGTGAAGCCAACCTGGTCAGCTCCAACTAATCGGGGTAGTAACGGTATTAGTCTAGAGGACAGGATCTTGGCATAAAGTTTAACATGTTCATTTAAAAGAGAGATCGGCCTATAGTTAGTGGTTTGGTCAGGGGATTTACCCGTGTTATGGATAGTAGTGATAAGTGCAGTAAGCATTTCTTGTGGGAAGGAACCGGAGGTCATGGCTGTATTAAAAACTGCATGAAGATGGGGTGTCAGAATGTCCTTATACCTCTTGTAATATTCAAGCTAAGAACAAAGAACAATGTCCAGCACTACTCCCGGTAAAACGTAGCTATTTATTTAAAAAAACATAGTAGACACAGGTGATGGGTTTCGGCCTGTCAAAGGGCCTTAGTAATTACTAATTACTGGTATTACTAAGGCCCTTTGATGGGCCGAAACATGTCACCTGTGTCTACTACGTCTTTTGTACCTATGGTGTATTTGAAATAAATAGCTATGTTTTACCGGGAGCAGCGCTGGACATTGTTCTTTGTTCTTAGCTTGTGTAATGGTGTAGTCCGTACCAGACCGCACACTACGGGACACGGAGGTGAGCAGAATATCTACATACAGCTCCTATACTCTTGTAATATTCGTTAGGAAGACCGTCAGGTCCAGGGGTTTTATGTGTGGGCAGGGATGCAATTCTCGCTTCCCTACCGGCATGAACACAAAACATGACCTGATGTATATTTACTAGAGGTATGTCCTAGGAGAGGGTGCTACTTTTCAAATATTTTAGTTATGACATGGGTACATCTCCGTAATTCCCCTTATTTTTCTTGGCCCTCCCCTTTCCTTCCTTCCCCCCCCTTCCCCCCCCCCCCCTTTTTTTGACGTAGGTTACATGATGGATATAGTTCATGTGCTGCTATTATAATTAGTTATAGATGCAGTTTTTTCACACCACAATACTAGGTATGCTATATGGGACTAGATATGAATATTATTACATCCAACTAACATTTAATGGTAGAATATCTCATAACATACATTATTCTAATCTATAGGTTTTTCCTTTCTCTTGGCCCCCATGATAGGCTGGGATTGATACTGTGCCGTTGTAGACATGTGACAGGTTCTATATATTCCGTTTAAGAGGAAAAAATTATCTCTTTTTTTGGGAACCGTTTACTGTTGCGGTTTTTCTACAACACATGTTATTTTTGTTACACTGTGATTTATTTATCATGACTCAAAGGCACACTGTGGCTTGAAGATACCTATGCGCGCACATTGCCACATATATTATTATATCGGATGCTTGTGGTATATGCCCTTGGTGCACATGGTCCACGTGTGTATGGATATGCGATAATTATCATTACCTTTATAGATCTATAAGGACATAGTATAGTCCCACATATGGTTTAATTTTGGACCAAGTGCTATGCACATACCTAACAGAGTATTCACACCATGCGTTTTTTGGATGCGGTTTTTGTTTTAATTGATGTCCCATATAAGACCCCTCTATATATGTACAACCGGTCGGCAACCTAAATAGGTTTGAATAATTATGCCTACATATGGGCAATGCTATGCTGCCGGTGTCAGTACATATGAATTAGACATGGCCTCCGCACACGTAGTGTTAAATATCATGCACTCACCTAGCACATGACCACCCATTCAGTCCAGGTCTTATAGGTGTTTTTATCATTGATCTACGTCATTACCCTTCCGGAATCCGGGCCTCCTGGTTTCCGTTCGGGGTCATTTGGAGTTACACTATATAAGGGGGCACTTGCCCGATATATTATGTGCCACGACTAAGAGCCAGCACAGGCTCGAAACGTGTCGGCTTCCCTTCCTTCTTTTTTATTTCCACCATGGATATCCTTTGTTTTTAAACATGCTACAATAAAGGTGAAGTTTTAACTTTCTAATTGGACTTTCTGGAGAAGCTGGAGGCCCCCCCTGCACGTGTGCTTTCTTCTTCCAGGGACGCAATAGCCACTTCCATTTCCTGTAAGGATATGGGCAAGTTGAGAGAGTGGAGAGAAGATTCAGAGAGTCGGGGGTGGTGGAGAGAGTGCAAAAATGAGTCAATAGAATCCTGAGTTGGCTGAGTCATCTGGGGGTCACCTTGACGGTTGTACAGGTCACAGTAGTAAGTTTGAAATGCATTAGCTATCTCCCTAGGGGAGAGTAGTACTTTCTGTGAGGAGGGATGTTTCATCCTACCTATACAGCATTTGGCTTGGGGTGGTTTAAGTCGTTTGGCTAAGAGGGCAGTGGGTTTATTGTTTTGGGTGTAAAATCTAAGCCTAGATTTCTTCCTGTCCGTTTCGTATTTATAGAGTAAAAGTTGTCTCAAGTGGGTACACACGTGCATAAGTTGGGCATATAGGTCAGTCGTGGGCATAGCTTTATGCAAGACTTCCAACGCAGCGACTTTGTCAATGACCTCTTGTAATTTTGCTATATGTTGCTTTTTAAGGAAGGAGCCCAAGTGTATAAAGGCGCCTCTGATCACGGCTTCATGGGCAAGCCACAAGGACGTGGGCATCACTTCAGGAGTAGAATTCAGTTGGAAATATTCCTCAAGGGAATTCTGAATGGATTCGCTATGCTCTGAGTGTGCAAGAACATGCGAATTGGCCCTCCATACAAAGTCACTGCGTTTGGCGTGATTCGTCCATGTCAGTTCCCCAATCCCAGATTTGGCAACCTGTTCTTTTAGACCTCTTGAGACTAAAATGTAATCAATCCTAGAATATGTGTGGAACTTGGGTGAAAAATAGGTAAAGTCGTGTTCTGAGGCATGGTGGATACAGCAAGCATCAAACAGATCCTAAGCAGAAATCTATTTTCCAAGGGCAAAGGAGCGATGTCTACGTGCTCCAGATAGGCCCAGTGCAGGATCTGGGACTGAGTTAAAGTCCCCACAGAAAATAGTTTCCCCCTGCTGGAAAGCAACGTTGACGGCTATTCGGGGCATACAAATTAACGATGGTAAAAGGCACAATGTCAACAGTGCCCATAAGGACAATAAAATGACTATGTGAATCTATGTGAATCCATGAAGGCTATCAATACTTCTCTCTTCTTTTTGGCATATGAGGAATACATAGGGAATTTCCTATGATGAAGAGGCGATAGTTTAGCTGCAGATACGTGCGTTTCTTGTAGGAATACTAGCAAGACATTTCGTCTCTCCACCTCCCGCCATAGGAAATGCCATTTTTGAGGGCTATTCAAGCCATTGACATTTAAGACAAAATATCAAGACAAATGATATCACCAGTATCATCATAGTACCAGTATGCTAGCTAACTAGAGGATGCAAAAGTAGATTAAAAACTTAACTGGCCACCTGGTGACACAGACAAGGATGACACAATTCAAGCAGATAAGCAGGCTGTCTTAGAAGTAGCAGATTGAAGTGAAGGAGAAGATTAAAAACTTGACTGGACCTGAGAAGGCACAGACGAGGATGTATCACTGGGAACACCGCTTCAATTGAAGCAACCTCCGAGTATTGGGCTGACACTGTGGGGATTAAAAACCGACTGGATGTCACAATAGAGCAAACACTTCGGGAAAACCATATGGCAATGCTTCAGTTAGAAATAGCTACCAAAAATGTATGCAAATAAAGCAAATGATAGAAATAAAACAAGAAAATCAAACAATAAAGAAACAAAAGAGCAATGATGTGCAGGTGCACAAAACTACCGGTGTGGAGATCTAGAAAGTAACACAGATTCAGTGGGTGTGGAACAACTGTCTCGAAAAAGTCAGCCGCCAGTAACAGCTTCAACCCCGGGTTAAACTAGCAGAACGGGGTTCCATATTGACTGTGTTGGGAGTCAATCAGAGTCTCGTCGAGGTGGAGAGTCAGATAGCAATAAAGTCGAGCCTTCTTCAGCTGAAATCATACCGCACTCACGGAGGGCAGAGAAGCTGTCGTGAGAAGTGCATTAATTCTGCCTTGCCGGTTGATTAATACTTTAGCAACGATATGGGACCCCTAGGTTGCAGAGAGTCTCTGTAAGTGGTTCGAAGCTACACCTCGCCTGCAGGTTGGCAGCCGAAAGATCCGCATACATCTTGACTTCTTCATACGGCGCAGGCAGGAAAGGGTTTCTATGAGAGTACCGGAGTAGCAGATCTTTAGCCAGAAAGATCGGGAATCTGGCAAGGACGTCTCGGGGCAAATCTTCAGGTAAAGAGCGCGGTTTGGGCACTCTATGAGCCCGGTCTATAATATATTAGTAGTCCTCAAGATCAGGGAGCAATTTTTTAGCAAGGTGCTTTACATAGCAGACAAGCTGGGAGCTGGGAATGTCCTCTGGGATGCCCCAGAATTTAACATTATTCTGCCTGTTGTGGTCCACGTAGTCCACCATCTTAGCATGCAAAGAGTCCACCTTTCCATCTAGGGCATTATGTGCACCCTGTAGATCATTGTGGACTTTCGCAAAGGAGATCAATTTCGTTTCAGCCTGGAACATTTTCTGCTTCAGGGGAGAAGTAGAAGCATGTAAGGGCTGAAGGAGCTTGGTGAAGTCTGCCTGCAAGGAGCTACGTAGCAACAGCAGCAAGTCCTTTAGCAGGGTATCTGAGACTGCCTTGTCGGTGGTATGGTATGCGAAGAACAGGTCAGTCTCAGGGCAGCTATGTGGGTCAGTGGCATCTTCAATGCCCTCACCTGGGGCAACCAGGCGAGGTCTTTGCTTAAGAGGACTGACATTTGCTCTCACCGCCAGTCCGGCACCCTCATCCACGAGGCAGGGATGGGTACAGAATCTTGCAATGGCGCGGTTTAGGTGTCCCAGGGTACCAGGTCCTCAAAGGAGATAGTCTGGTGCACTCGGGTCGAGGATAAGGTCTGATAAGGGCTCACTCTGTTATCCACCTACGTCTCTTTCATAAAGCGCTTAGTTTTGTTGCGGCCTGCAGGAGTCAGGTGCCATCTTGGGAAGGCTTGCTGGCCGAGTCCCCATAGCGAAAGAAGTATGTTAACTGTTGAGAACCACCAGGTTTGTGTTTTTAACTTATTCAGGACCCAGGGTGTATGGGTACATCCTGAAACCCTGGTACTTAAGGACCCAGGACGTACCTGTACGACCGTGGGAATTTCTGTCATCGCCGCACGCCGGGCGGGGACCGGACCAGGGTGACTGCTGATATCGATCAGAAGGAATCCCCCGCAAATGCCCAGAGGGGTCATCAGAGCCCCCCATGTCAGCGATCGCGGCAATTTGCAAGTGATTTGCACAATTCCAGGTCATTACGGGTCTATGGTTACCCGGTGACCCGGAATATAAGGGGGATCGCGGTTGTCTAAGACACAGACGATCCCCCTGAAGGGATAGGAGTGAGGTGGCAGGGGTGCCACCCCTCCTATCCCTGCTATTGGTCATATAGACGACCAATAGCAGATCGGGGGGGTTACTTTCGGTTTCCCTGTTCTGCCCACTCACAATAGGCGTGGCAGGATGGGGAAACCGACAGGGACCGGCGCCGGAGGTCACTTACCGATCTGTGGAGGCTGTGGACGACGGTGATCGGCGGGCGGCAATGTCGTGCGGCTGGCTCCCTGGATCCTACGGAAACCGGTCAGTTGCCTAGCAACATCTGGAGGGCTACAGTCTGAGACCACTATACAGTGGTTTCTAAACTATAGCCCTCCAGATGTTGAAAAACTACAACTACCAGCATGCCCAGACAGCTGTTTGGGCATGCTGGGATTTGTAGTTTTGCAACATCTGGAGGGCCACAGTTTGGAGATCACTGTTCACTGGTCCTCCAGATGTTGCAAAACTGCAAATGCCAGCATGCCCAAACAGCAAACAGCTGTCTCGGCATGCTGGGAGTTGTAGTTGCATACCTCCAGCTGTTGCATACTAACTGAAGGATTTCCAACCAGTGTGCCTCCAGCTGTTGCAAAAGTACAACTCCCAGCATGCCCTGTCTGTCAGTACATGCTGGGAGTTGCAATTTTGAAACAGCTGGAGGTTTGCCCCCCCCCCCCATGTGAATGTACAGGGTACATTCGCACGGGCAGGTTTACAGTAAATTTTCTGCTTGAAGTTTGAGCTGTGGCACATTTTTCGCCGCAGCGCAAATACCTAGCGGGAAACTCACCATAACCTGCCAGTGCGAATGTACCCTAAAAACACTACACTACACTAACACATAATAAAGGGTAAAACACAACATATACACCCCCCCTTACACTGTTCCCCCGCAATAAAAATGAAAAACGTATTGTGTGGCAGTGTTTCCAAAATGGAGCCTCCAGCTGTTGCAAAACAACAACTCCCAGCATTTCCGGACAGCCACTGACTGTCATGCTGGGAGTTTAGCAACAGCTGGAGGCACCCTGTTTGGGAATCACTGTCGTAGAATGCCCCTATGTCTACCCCTATGCAATCCCTATGTAGTCATATATGGGATATCTCCGTACTCGGGAGAAATTGCACTACCAATTTTGTGGGTCTTTTTCTCCTTTTACCCCTTATGAAAAGGTACAGTTGGGGGCTACACCAGCCTATTTGTGTAAAAAAAAAAAATTTTTTTACACTAACATGCTGGTGTTGCCCCATACATTTTGTTCTCACAAGCGGTAAAAGCAAAAAAAGACCCCCAAAATTTGTAACACAATTTCTCCTGAGTACGGAAATACCCAATATGTGGACATAAAATGCTCTGCAGGGGGCACAACAAGGCTCAGGAGTGAGAGTGCACTATGTACATTTGAGGACTAAATTTGTGATTTGCACAGGGGTGGCTGATTTTACAGCGGTTCTGACATAAACGCAAAAAAATAAATACCCACATGCAACCCCATTTTGGAAACTACACCCCTCAGGGAACGTAACAAGGGATATAGTGAGCCTTAACAACCCAAAGGTGCTTGACGAATTTTCATTAAAATTGTATGGGAAAATGAAGAAAAAATGCTGGTGTTACCCTAAACTATTCATTTTCACAAGGGAAAATAGGAAAAAAGCCCCACAAAATTTGTAACCCAATTTCTTCTGAGTAAGAACACACCCCATATGTGGATGTAAAGTGCTCTGCGGGTGAACTGCAATGCTCAGAAGAGAAGGAGCGCCATTGGGATTTTGAAGAGAAAATTTGTCCGGAATTGAAGGCAACGTGTGTTTACAAAGCCCCCATAGTGCCAGAACAATGGACCCCCCCCCCACAAGTGACCACATTTTGGAACCTACACCCCTCATGTAATGTATTAAAGGGTACAGTGAGCATTTACACCCCACAGGTGTCTGACAAATTTTTGGAACAGTGATCCGTGAAAATGAAAAATGTAATTTTTCATTTGCACAACCCACTGTTCCAAAGATCTGTCAAACGCCAGTGAGGTGTAAATACTCACTGTACCCCTTAATACATTACATGAGGAGTGTAGTTTTCAAAATGTGGTCACTTGTGGGGGGTATTTCTAATAGGAAAGCCCTTCAAATCCACTTCAAAACTGAACTGGTCCCTGAAAAATTTCAATTTTGAATATTTTGTGGAAAATTGGAAAATTGCTGCTATGCTTTGAAGCCCTCTGATGTCTTCCAAAAGTAAAAACATGTCAACTTTATGCTGAAAATATAAAGTAGACATATTGTATATGTGAATCAATATATAATTTATTTGGAATATTCATTTTCCTTATTAGCAGAGAGCTTCAAAGTAAAAAAAAATGCAAAATTTAAAAAATTTTCATCAAATTTTTTAATTTTTCCCCAAGAAATGATGCAAGTATTGACAAAATTTTACCGCTAACATAAAGTAGAATATGTCATGAAAAAACAATCTCGGAATTAGAATGAAAGGTAAAAGCATCCCAGAGTTATTAATGCTTAAAGTGACAGTAGTCAGATGTGCAAAAAATTGCCGGGTCCTACAGAGAAAAAATCTTAAATCTTCCAGATTTGTTCTTTTCTTTCTGACAACAGTGCTCTCTGCTGACACCTCTGCTTGTCTCAGAAACAGTCCAAAGCATTAGAGGTTTGCTATGGGGATTTGCTCCTACTATGGACAGTTCCTGAGACAAGCAGAAGTGTCAGCAGAGGGCACTGTTGTCAGACATAAAATAACAACTCAACTTCAGCAGCTGAAAACTACTGCAAGGATTAAGATTTATTAATAGAAGTGATTTGCAAATCCTATATATGGGGTATTAGGAAAAGCAAACCATTTCCCCAGAAGGATCCTTAGCGAATGGCCTGATTTTATGGAAACCTTTTTATTGATGACATTGTATTTATTTGGCAAGGAACGGATGACACTTTAACCTCTTAAGGACGCCGGGCGTATGCATACGCCCTGTATCCCGAGTGCTTAAGGACGTGGGGCGTATGCATACGCCCGTGGGAATTCCGGTCCCCGCCGCTAGCTGAGCCCCCCATGTCGGCGATCGCAGAAAACGCATGTCAATTCAGACATGCGATTTTCTGCTATTCAGGGCAGATTGGGTCTCTGGTGACCCGATCACCTGGAAAATAGGGATGATCGGAGCTGTCAGTGACAGCCCCAATCATCCTGAGGGATAGGAGCGAGGTCGCAGTGCTGCGATCTCCTCCTATCCCCTGCCATTGGTCAGAACGGATTCTGACCAATGACAGCGCAGGATACTGATGCGTGGAGACCGAAGATCATCGCAGAGACAGCGGAGATCATTTTGCAGGTAGGGAATCGACGGTGGGGGGGATTAAGGGGCCAGTAAGCGATATTTACTGCTGCCCTTCCTAGTGAGTGCCAGACTGCTACTCCCAGCATGCTGGGAGTTGTAGTTTTGCAACATCTGGAGGGTCACAGTTTGGAGACCACTGTTACAGTGGTGCCCAAACGGTAGCCCTCCAAATGTTGCCAAACTACAACTCTCAGCATGCCTAGACTGCCCAGGCATGCAGGGAGTTGTAGTTCTGTAACATCTGTCCTTTCAGATTTTGCAATTTTCATGAAATGTTCGAAAATTGCTGCTCTACTTTGAAGCTCTCAAATTTTTTCAAAAAGTAAAAATATGTCCATTTTATGATGCCAACATAAAGTGGACATATTGTATTTGTGAAGAAAAATAAGATTTATTTGGAATATCCATTTTCCTTACAAGCAGAGAGCTTCAAAGTTAGAAAAACTTTTAGGATTTTTCACCAAAAAAGGATGCAAGTAACGACGAAAATTTACCACCAAACTAAAGTAAAATATGTCACGAAAAAAACGATCTCAGAATCAGAATATTCGGTAAAAGCGTTTTAGAGCTATTAATGCGTAAAGCGAAGGTGGTCAGAATTGCGAAAAAGGGCTCAGTCTTTAAGGTGAAAAAGGGCTGCGTCCTTAAGGGGTTAAGGGAATTTTTTATGAATCTTAATAAAAATGAATTTTATTAAAGCAATTGCATAAAGAAAGCTATATATTACAGCCTGCAAGGGGCCCAATTTCACGGTATTAATTGGCAACTGAATCAGCCATGGAAAGGGGGGGGGGGAGATTTTAAAACCCCTCTCCAAACTGATTAAGGGAAAAACCTTTAAACACATAACCTTTAATTGGTTTATACTAAAATACACCAAACCCAGTGACAAAGTGCTATAAAACCCAGCACCAATTCAAAAATAGACAAACAGAGCAGTTACCACAGTTGTATGTGGATTTACAGATTTAGTTTAACTATTGCTTGGAATATCACCCGACGCGTTTCTGCCACTACGTGGCTTCCTCAAGGGAATATTTATATTCAATGGGCAATAGAGGTATTTACTGCTATACAACTGCTATACAGTGTCAGAGTATAAAATATTATAAATTTAAAGAGAACGGTGTAAATTATTCATGATGGGGGAGACACCCGATACTTAGCGTCTAATCCCCTCTTATTACATGTGTGGCACTTTATACAGGAAGTAGAGTCATCCCTGTAGAGAACCTGGAAATAAAACACAAGAACATGGGAAAAAGAAATTCAATAGCTGTTCACATTCACTTCTTGCTAAATGTTGGTTTCTCTGTATAGATACCTAAAGGAAAGACAACCAATCTCAGTGTCCCAAGGTATTCCAGGATGCCTGTAATAAATGTATAGAATCCCAATCAATATGGGAAATTCCGGTTCCTTAAAAGCAAACGGTGCGCATCGCACCAGCAAATCTACTCACACTCCCATAGCCACACGTCCGGTTCTCCTTTCTCAGGTAGACGCGCTATTACCCGCATTGGCGGGGAGCCGTCTAGTTCTGACGGCTACTCAGAGCTCACTGAGAATGCGCCAGCGTCTGCCATCATATCCTGCTTCCGACGGAGCCACGTCATAGCGTTCCGCCCTCTATGACGACTATCAAGGGCGGAGCTATGTTTGGCAGTGGCGTCAGTAGTAACGGAAGCAGCTAGAAAGCTAAAAGGCAATTTGCTTAGAACAACTAGAAGTAATATATTAGAACCTGTCTGAATATTAATGTGCTCTACAGAGTTTTTAGAGATAAGTATGAATAGAATTTAATAATGAATGGTGATGTATTAACTGCATGTATGGGTGTCTAGATGTTGGATGTTTGCGGGGAGAGAAAGTGTTCAGCATAGGGTACTCATTGAAATATCAGACAGATACTGGGTCCCTGGATCTCAGATATGCTGGACCTCTCTCATCCCCGCCTCCAAAGAATATTCCCAAGATCAAGACACACTCATAAATACATAAAGGAGAATAGTTGGATGACATCATGGGTGATTAGGACCAAAGGAGCATGTATTGCGTATAGCTCAATGGTTGAGGCTATGGTATTTAATGTATATACCTAAGTTCTGAGATTATAAATATAAAATGTAAAGTCTGCAGAAGAAGGAGTATTTAATGAATCTCATTGCCTCTGGGGATTGTGATGCGTTGCTGCCAATTAAAAGGAGCTCTATCCTTGTAGTATTGGGTAGGACTGTTTAAACCGGGAGGGAGTATGTTGAGGCCCTAGGGTACCTTGACTCACCCTACACTAACTCAATCCCTATCCCTAGGCAGAATTGACGCCCTGATAAGGGCGGTCCCGCTCTCGTACCTCCTACTTGGTCTGTTCTTAACCCTTATATTGTAGTCTTGGTGATACTAACTTGAGAGACCCACTAGGGCCTCCTCTTACTACCTATAATCACCAAAAAGGAAAAGTCCTTTCATAGGAAGCACGCATAATTAAGTTGATCATTAAGTCCCTCCGGGGCAATGGTTCTCAGCTCATATATCCATCGACGCTCCTTACGTAACAAAATCTGATCAAAATGGCCTCCTCTTGCAGGGGGTTTTACTTTTTCAAGTCCGAAAAATTTGATGTTGTCCTGTTACATTGGTTCATATGACGAGCTATGGAGGTGTCATGGTCATGTCTAACGTCTCCCATGTGCTCGAGAATACGTTTTTTAAATTCTCGAAAAGTCTTCCCTATATATTTCTTGGAACATGGGCAGATGGCCATATATATAATTCCCCTAGTACTACAATTTATGAAGTCACGGATAATATATTGTTTTCCTGTAACTTCACATGTAAAATTTTTACTTTTTGCATATGTGGGCAGGCTTTGCAATGTCCGCAAGGATGATTGCCTGTGAGTTTAGGGATTCTGCCAAGCCACGTCGTATGTTCCAATGCCACGGGAGTAAGATGACTATGAGTTATCATATCTCCTATATTCCGACCCCTTCTGAAAGTAATTTGAGGAGACTGTGAAAGAACATCTCTCAGGTCTGGGTCCATCTGAAGGATTCCCCAATATTTTTTGAGAACCTCACGCATTTGTTGTGATCCATTATCAAATGTGGCTATTACTCGTGTTGTTAATGTTATATTGTCACGATTTCTTGGTGTTAAGAGTGACTCTCTGGAGGTTTGTAAAGCATGCTGGTATGCCGAACGTAAAGCATGTTGTGGATAAACTCTATTTGTGAATCGCCTCCTTAGGTCTTGTGCCTCCCGAATGAAGTCAATTCTCAGAGCAATTCCTCCTGAGGCGGAGATACTGCCCCCTCGGGATACCCCTTTTAAGGGGTCCCGGGTGGCAGCTCTCCCACCTCAGGAGTGAGTTTGTGGCAGTGGATTTCCTGTATACTGTAGTACGTAGACTCCCATCGTTGTTTTTATGGATAAAGATGTCAAGAAATGGCAAAGACGTTAGATTGTGTTCGTGAGTAAATGTCAGGCCTATCGAGTTGTCATTCAGGGATTTCAAGAAATCCTCAAACTGCTGCACATTTCCCTGCCAAAGTATAAAAATGTCATCAATGAAACGAGCCCAGAGTAGGGCTCGCTCAGTGAATTGTTCCCTGAAATCAACAAAAACTTGGGTGGCCTCCCACCAGCCCAGAGTGAGGTTCCCATAGCTGGGGGCACAGGGGCTCCGCATAGCGGTCCCTCTGAGCTGGTGGAAGAATTTCCCATTAAATAAAAAATAATTGTGTGTAAGTGTGAAGTGCAGCAGTTCGAGAATAAAGTCATTATGTGCTTTAAATTGATTGCCCCTGAATGCCAAAAAATAGGCCACTGCTCCTATTCCTATCTCGTGTGGTATAGAGGAATACAGTGCCTCCACATCAATGCTTGTTAAAAGGGTATCGGGCTCAACTGTTATTCCATCCAACTTTTGAAGAAGATCGGTAGAGTCACTTGTATATGCAAATTCTCTCAACATTTGGTCAATGTAAATTCCAATGTTTTGGACCACACCTCCTATCCCTGCCACTATTGGACGTCCCTTCAGGGGGGGAACCCCTTTGTGGACTTTACGCAGGGCATAGAAGGTGGGAATGATAGGATTTTTAGGGAGGAGAAATTCACATTCTTGGTCACTAACAAGTTTTCTCGACCTGGCTTGAGCCACAATAGACTTGTTACGCCTAGCGCTCCGGGTCCCCGCTCCTCCCCGGAGCGCTCACGGCGTCTCTCTCCCTGCAGCGCCCCGGTCAGTCCCGCTGACCGGGAGCGCTGCACTGTCATGGCCGTCGGGGATGCGATTCGCACAGCGGGACGCGCCCGCTCGCGAATCGCATCCCAGGTCACTTACCCGTCCCGGTCCCCTGCTGTCATGTGCTGGCGCGCGCGGCTCCGCTCTCTAGGGCACGCGCGCGCCAGCTCTCTGAGACTTAAAGGGCCAGTGCACCAATGATTGGTGCCTGGCCCAATTTGCTTAATTGGCTTCCACCTGTTCCCTGGCTATATCTGATCTCCTCCCTTGCACTCCCTTGCCGGATCTTGTTGCCTTGTGCCAGTGAAAGCGTTTAGTGTGTCCAAAGCCTGTGTACCTGAACTTCTGCTATCCATCCTGACTACGAACCTTGCCGCCTGCCCCCGACCTTCTGCTACGTCTGACCTTGCCTCTGTCTAGTCCTTCTGTCCCACGCCTTCTCAGCAGTCAGCGAGGTTGAGCCGTTGCTAGTGGATACGACCTGGTTGCTACTGCCGCAGCAAGACCATCCCGCTTTGCGGCGGGCTCTGGTGAAAACCAGTAGCCTGTTAGAACCGGTCCACTAGCACGGTCCATGCCAATCCCTCGCTGACACAGTGGATCCACAACCCGAAGCCGAATCGTGACAGTAGATCCGGCCATGGATCCCGCTGAGGTGCCGCTGCCAAGTCTCGCTGATCTTCCCACGGTGGTCGCTCAGCAATCGCAGCAGATTGCCCAACAAGGACAGCAGTTGTCGCAGTTGACCGCCATGTTACAGCAACTTCTGCCTCTGCTACAGCAGCAACCATCTCCTCCGCCAGCTCCTGCACCTCCTCCGCAGCGAGTGGCCGCTCCTAGCCTCCGCTTGTCCCTGCCGGACAAATTTGATGGGGACTCTAAACTCTGCCGTGGATTTTTGTCTCAGTGTTCCCTGCATATGGAGATGTTGTCGGACTTGTTTCCTACAGAACGGTCTAAGGTGGCGTTTGTAGTAAGCCTTCTTTCAGGAAAGGCCTTGTCTTGGGCCACACCGCTCTGGGACCGCAATGATCCTGCCACAGCCTCAGTCCAGGCCTTCTTCGCTGAAATCCGGAGTGTCTTCGAGGAGCCAGCCCGAGCTTCTTCTGCCGAGACTGCCCTGTTGAACCTGGTCCAGGGTAATTCATCAGTGGGCGAGTACGCCATCCAATTTCGTACTCTTGCTTCCGAGTTATCATGGAATAACGAGGCTCTCTGCGCGACCTTTAAAAAAGGCCTATCCAGTCGCATCAAGGATGTGCTGGCCGCACGAGAGATTCCTGCCAACCTCCAAGAACTCATCCATTTGGCTACCCGCATTGACATGCGTTTTTCTGAGCGACACCAAGAGCTCCGCCAGGAAAAAGACTTAGATCTCTGGGCACCTCTCCCACAGCATCCTTTGCAGTCTACGCCTGGGCCTCCCGCCGAGGAGGCCATGCAAGTGGATCGGTCTCGCCTGACCCAGGAAGAGAGGAATCGCCGTAGGGAAGAAAATCTCTGTCTTTTCTGTGCCAGTACCGAGCATTTCTTGGTGGATTGCCCTATCCGTCCTCCACGTCTGGGAAACGCACGCACGCACCCAGCTCACGTGGGTGTGGCGTCTCTTGGTTCCAAGTCTGCTTCTCCACGTCTCACGGTGCCCGTGCGGATTTCTCCTTCAGCCAACTCCTCCCTCTCAGCCGTGGCCTGCTTGGACTCTGGTGCCTCTGGAAATTTTATTTTGGAGTCGTTTGTTAATAAATTCCGCATCCCGGTGACCCGTCTCGTCAAACCGCTCTACATTTCCGCGGTCAATGGAGTCAGACTGGATTGCACCGTGCGTTACCGCACAGAACCCCTCCTGATGTGTATTGGACCCCACCACGAAAGGATTGAGCTCTTCGTTCTCCCCAACTGTACCTCTGAGGTTCTCCTCTGTCTTCCGTGGCTCCGCCTTCATTCTCCCACCCTTGATTGGACCACCGGGGAGATCAAGAACTGGGACTCTGCCTGCCTTAGGAAGTGCCTCTCCCCCCCTCCCAGTCCCGTCAGGCAAGCCTCTGTGCCTCCTCATGGCTCCCGTCCTTGTGTCACCCTGCCCCGTGCCAATCTTCACCCTCTGCCCTCCCTCCCCATTCCAACTCCTGCTGTACTGCCTGCCGTTGAGGAAACCCTCCATTCTTTCCCGGTGTCCTCATCCCAGGGGAGGCAGTTACCGGACAAAAAAAAGGGGAGACCTAAGGGGGGGGGTACTGTTACGCCTAGCGCTCCGGGTCCCCGCTCCTCCCCGGAGCGCTCACGGCGTCTCTCTCCCTGCAGCTCCCCGGTCAGTCCCGCTGACCGGGAGCGCTGCACTGTCATGGCCGTCGGGGATGCGATTCGCACAGCGGGACGCGCCCGCTCGCGAATCGCATCCCAGGTCACTTACCCGTCCCGGTCCCCTGCTGTCATGTGCTGGCGCGCGCGGCTCCGCTCTCTAGGGCGCGCGCGCGCCAGCTCTCTGAGACTTAAAGGGCCAGTGCACCAATGATTGGTGCCTGGCCCAATTTGCTTAATTGGCTTCCACCTGTTCCCTGGCTATATCTGATCTCCTCCCTTGCACTCCCTTGCCGGATCTTGTTGCCTTGTGCCAGTGAAAGCGTTTAGTGTGTCCAAAGCCTGTGTACCTGAACTTCTGCTATCCATCCTGACTACGAACCTTGCCGCCTGCCCCCGACCTTCTGCTACGTCTGACCTTGCCTCTGTCTAGTCCTTCTGTCCCACGCCTTCTCAGCAGTCAGCGAGGTTGAGCCGTTGCTAGTGGATACGACCTGGTTGCTACTGCCGCAGCAAGACCATCCCGCTTTGCGGCGGGCTCTGGTGAAAACCAGTAGCCTCTTAGAACCGGTCCACTAGCACGGTCCACGCCAATCCCTCGCTGACACAGTGGATCCACAACCCGAAGCCGAATCGTGACAAGACTGGAGCTCTTTTTTATATACAACAGTGGGATCACAGGATAAAATCTCGGATGTTAGTCTATCAGTAAGCAGTTTATTACACATGTTTACATATTGTACTCGATAAAGGACTACTATGTTCCCCCCCTTGTCCGCAGCTTTGACTATCAGATGTTCATTCTTCTGGAGTTGTTGTACCGCTTTACGTTCCTCACGGGAAAAATTAAGTCTCGATGCAGACAAGGAGGGGACATCAATTGATCAAATTTCTTTAGTTACTAACTCGAGGAAAACATCAATGCAGGAGGTTTCTCCAATTGGTGGGAAGGATTTGTTTTGTAACTTACATGTAGTAAAAGGTCCCTCCCCCTGATACCTGGAGTTGTCGTCTATTAGGGATGCTAGCTCACGCACTGCCGGAAGATCATTCAGGCCAATACCTAATTCCCGGCATTCCTTTCTGTCACAAATCTTATGGAACTTATGCCACTTAAGTTTGTGCGTGAACAGATGGAGGTCCTTGGTCCAATTAAATCTGTCAAAGGCCACTGTTGGTACAAATGAGAGACCACGACCAAGGACCCCCATCTGTGCCTGTGTCAAGGTAAATTTAGAAAGATTAATAACTTGTAGGGCTCCTTCATCCTGATATATTTTCAGGGTTCTCTGGCTCTTATTGGATATGGATCCCTGTAGGGTTCCCTGTGATCCACCCCTAAAAAAGGAGGAGGACCAGAAGAAGGTAAACCAGAGGATACTGGACCAGGCGAATTTTCGCTCGGCCATTCTGAGTGTGGTTTCCTATTGGTGTCTCCTCTACCTCTGTTAGACCCTCTTCCTCGTCTGGGGTAGTAGTTTCCTCGTCCGCGTCTGCCCCGCGAGCTAGTTCTGTCGTTCTCACCGGGTTCAATATCGGACGAGGAAATATCCGTCTCCGTATCTCGATATTGTGGACCCCTGGACAGAACACTGTAAGCCCTGTTTTCCCTGAACTCTTGTAAGTCTCTTACAAATTGTATATGCTTTCGTTGTTTAAGTTGATATAGAAATCTTTCTAGTGTATTCTTGGTATATGTTTCCTTAATTTTGAACTCCGGGTCGTCCTTGAATCTTAGGACAGTTTCCCTTTGTTCTTTTAATTTAGACTCTGCTAAAGATAGATTTATTTTTTCTTCCTCAAGTAATATTTCAATAAATTTTAAGGAGGTAGATGTAGCCTCAGCCTCCCACTTCTTAAGAACTGCTGGAGTCCTGAGTCTTGCTGCCGGTAGTACGGGAATCTGCAATCCCCTGGGCACTATTTTGTGTCTTAAATAATTTTCGAATGCCTGGATTTCCCAAAACGCAAGAGCATACTGCTTATAACATACGGTCAGACCTTTCAAAGCTATTTTTAAAGATGGAGTAAATTTAGGCTGCGAAAAGGTTTTTTCTGAAAAAAACTTTTGCCTCTGTGAGCCATTCAGCCAGATTCGGTACCTCTGTCACCAAGCTTGCCATAACATTGAATAATATTTGACTCAACCTCCTGTATAAAGTGCCACACATGTAATAAGAGGGGATTAGACACTAAGTATCGGGTGTCTCCCCCATCATGAATAATTTACATCGCTCTCTTTAAATTTATAATATAGTATACTCTGACACTTTGTTGTATAGCAGTAAATACCTCTATTGCGCATTGAATATAAATATTCCCTTGAGGAAGCCACATAGTGGCAGAAACGCGTCGGGTGATATTCCAAGCAATAGTTAAACTAAATCTGTTAATCAGCATACAACTGTGGTAACTGCTCTGTTTGTCTATTTTTGAGTTGATGCTGGGTTTTATAGCACTTTGTCACTGGGTTTGGTGTATTTTAGTATAAATCAATTAAAGGTTATGTTTTAAAAGGTTTTTCCCTTCATCAGTTTGGAGAGGGGTTTTAAAATCTCCCCCCCCCCCCCTTTCCATGGCTGATTCAGTTGTCTAAAAAAGAATTTTATCAGAATTTTACTCCAAACACAAGCCAAACGGAAAAAAAATTTTTTTTAGACATCACTATTTATATTAAAGAAAACCGATTATACACTAAATCCTATTCTAAACCTACGGATAGTAATAGTTTAATAAGAACCGATAGCTGTCATCTCTCAACTTGACTTAATATTCCAAAAAGCCAGTTTGTATGAGTAAGAAGAAACTGTACAGAACTGCAAGAATATGAAAAGGAAGCAAAAAACTTTCAAGAAAAATTCATACGTAAGGGATACAAGAAAACGACTTTGGAAAAAACAACGAAAGATGTGTCACAATTGGATAGAGAGGCACTCTTAATGAATAAAAATAAAACAACAGAAATAAAAAATCCAGAAGAACAAATTAAGATTCCTTTTATCACCACATACAGTACTCACAGCTTTCTTTTCAAGAGAATTATCAATAAACATTGGAATATTCTGCAGGGAGACCGTACAATAGGAGAGAAATTGCCCTCACATCCAAGCTTTAGCTTTGAAAAAAAAACGTTTAATTTGTGCAATATGGTAGTGCCCACAGTCACCAATCCCCCCCAATAAAACTGGACACGTTTTTTTTCCAAAAATGCGGGTTCTTTCCATGCCATGCTTATAAAGGCTGTAAGACTATAAATGAAAAACATCTATACTTATAGTAATAAAGAATAATGGACAGGAAAAGAAAATTAAAACACATATTACCTGCAAAACAAAAGGGGGTAATATATGGAATTATCTGCCCATGCGAAAAAAGTTATATTGGCTGCAAAAAGGATGCTAAAAGAACGCATCGGGGAGCATATATACAATATAGAAAGTAAATTTCAGGGACACCGCCTCTCTAAACATTATGTTGAACACCATCAAGCTATCTTTAAGGGATCTAAATTCTTCGGGTTCGAGGAAATAAAAAAACACGGGGGGGGGGGGGGGGGGGGGGGAATTTATCTCCCGAATGTCACAGACTGAAAGCAAGTTAATTTGTTAACATGACATGATGGTCCTGCGGTGACTTAACGTGGAGTTTGAATTATTTGCCTTCCTGAAATAACATATAACTGACGGCTAATAGATTGAATCCTGATAACAGACGTGTAACATATCTTTTCTGCAAACTGGGAGGAGGATCACTGAGACTTGTAGTTTAGGTGGTAACGGATACCTATGGACGTCTATACCTTCTTATATATACGGACAGACCACTATTACTAACGGACGTTTAAAGTACAATATAAAAGATGGGAGATGCACAGTGTTCAAACCCTTACAAGGGTTAGTGGGTGCCCATCCTCAAGCTTGACCAAGGCAAACGTATCAAATAGAAGAAATGGAAGACGGCACTCCGGTATTGGTGTCCAAATTCAAAGAAGGTGGTTTATTGATCCCAATACATACAGAATGATGCAACGTTTCGACCTAACAATAAGGTCTTTATCAAGCACAGTGAAATAAGGAGCAAACAAGTGTTATATAGGGTCACCAATTGATGACATCATAAGGAGGAGTTAACCTCAGAGGCAGGGGGAGTTACCCTTAAAGTGACAATGGGTGTGTCAGACAATGACATAAATAAACACAACATAGTGAAATAAACAGTATCGTGTATATAAATAGAAAGTGTTACATAGTAATCCAATATACAGAGTTTCTAGAGAACATCCCGTTTCTCCGATCTTCATAACTAACAAAAATATTATACAAATGACTTCTAATTGTCCAACCTGTACTTCTGTATAAACAATGTGGTCAGCCAATCCGGAGAGGGACCCGTATCCATGGTGTGTCCGCTTGTAGCCGGCTTGTAAACAAAGCAAACGCGCATGTCCAACGGGACCATGCGCCGGAAGTTACGTCCATTCACAGGATGATGCGCCAATAGGTGCCAAGTTGCACGGCGCATGCGTGCTGTGCAGTACCGATATCCCGGCAGCCATTACAAGTATGGGCAGTACCTTCTTTTCTGTACTTGCACAGTGTGTTGGCACGCTCCGGGTCCGGCATTATACATTCTGGCAACCAATGGCTAACACAATCTCTAGGGCAGAAAAAGCGTGAAATAAGCATGGGTCATAAACCAATCATGTAAAGCAGACAAACAAAGTCATTATTCTGGTCATGAGGGTAATATTGGTACTGGCTTACCATGTTATGGATAGTATATTACCATCCATTTCCCATGGTCCGGTGTCCGGGGAAACTAACACTGACTAGGACCGCACTGAGGCGTATTCCCATTCCCAAAGTAACCCCATATCACACATTGTGCTCTGACCTTATATCCCTATTTTGACCAGGTGACCACAGTGATAAAACACATTCAGGCAACCCAGCTCAAAAAAATATAATTATAATGCCCCGAAGTGTAGCCCAACAGAGAGAAAAGGTAATTACATTACTTATGGCGTCCCATCCTGTAAATTGACAAAAAATAAATAAAAATGTAAACTTCCAGAAGGATGAAAAAAATCATCTTGTAAAAAAGTGTATTATTCCAATGGATTATTTCGGGTTCCACTCCGGGTTGGGATGGCTCTGTAATATAGGAAAAAATAGAAAAAATGTCAATATCTACATTATGAGGTAAATAATCCTCTAAAAACAATAAAACATACATAAAATAAGTGTAAACCAACCTATCATGGAGAAACAATGTGTATACTTTAAGTGGTCAATCTTGGGATCATTAAGCCTTATAAAAAAATGTTTCAAAGAGAAATCAATATTGAGCCCATTTGGTTGGAGACTATTCAATTTGTCAATCCACCAAAGTTCTTTTTGTTTGAGCAATCTGCGTCTGTCACCACCACGTCTCGGTGGTGGAACATGATCAATCAGGACAATACGCATTTGATCAATAGAATGTTTAAATTCCACAAAATGACGTGGTACAGGTAATTCTGTTTTTTTGGTCCTAATAGTAGACTTATGATTATTAAACCGTATCCTTGCCTCTGTGGTGGTTTCTCCAACATATATCTTATTACAAGGACAGATTAGGACATAAATAATAAATTCTGACTTACATGTCAGATGGTGTTTAATTGGAAATTTTTGGGAAGTCATCGGGTGTGTAAAATTATTACCTCTAATTAGCAATGAACAGTTTTCACAGTTCATGCATGGAAAACAACCTGGTTTGAGAACAGTTGCCAAGCTAGGTTTATCCTTAGTGATGTCGGCTCTTACTAATTTATCTTGCAAATTCTTTGATCTACGATAAGAGAAGAGAGGAGTTGTCTTAAGATGTGGGATATTCTCAAAGGAATTAGATATAATGGGCCAGTGTCTACGGATTATAGATGCAACCTGGGGGGAACGATAGTTGTATGTGGATACAAACGGGATTCTATCAATATTGTCCTGTTCTTTGGGTTTTGGCTGGATAAGATCAATTCTATTTAGGGTCCTCACTTTTGTTTTGTGTTGTTCTATCAATTTTTTAGGATAGCCTCTATGGGTAAATTTATCCCCCATCTCTGTGAGTCTCTTTTCTAGAACATCCGGGTCTTCAACTATTGTTTTAACTCGTAAGAGTTGACTAAAAGGGAGGGAAGCAATCATATTTCTGGGATGAGCACTATTATAGTGTAACAAGTTATTTCTATCTGTGGGTTTAACAAAAATATCCGTGATAAGATGTTCACCTTCCACACTAACCCACATGTCCAGAAACTGTAGGCTTTTTTCAGAGTAGGCCATAGTAAACTTGATACTATTATCAACAGTGTTGAGAAAGGAGAAAAATGCATTCAACTCATCCAATGTGCCACACCAAATCAGGAAGATATCATCTATGTATCTCCACCACTTCAGCACTCGGCTGAAGTGGTGGGACACATAGATATCAGTCTCCTCCAGATCCGCCATCACTATGTTTGCGTAAGTGGGCGCCATGTTCGATCCCATGGCCGTCCCCTTGCGCTGAACATAGAATTGGTTGCCAAAAACAAAATAGTTACATGAAAGGATAATTTCAACTAGGCCCAAGATAAATTCCTGACATTCTCTAGTAAAGTTGGTAGTCTGTAAGGCTTTGAAAATGCTGTGTAGTCCTCTCTCATGCTCAATGCATGTATAGAGACTAATAACATCAAAGGAGGCTAAAATGGCCCCCTGTGGAATGGATAAATCTCTGATTTTGGTCAAAAAATCGGAGGTGTCCCTTATATAGGATTTGGCGTCCGTAGCAAAAGACCTCAAGATCTTATCAACCAATATGGAGGAAGGACTCAGTACTGACTCACACCCGGAGACAATTGGTCTCCCCGGTGGCTTTTGTAAAGATTTATGTATCTTTGGTAGTACATACAAAGCAGTAATTCTAGGATATTCCGGTAAAAGAAACTTGTGAGTATCTGAATCAATTATATCCATTGCTAATGCATGGTCCACCAAAGTCTTGAGTCGAGTTTTAATTTTGTTTGTGGGATCATATGCGATACACTCATAAGTTTCAGCATCTGTAACTTGTCGAGTTAAGGGTGTATGATGAGATATTTACCACAAGTGAAGAGAGTCTATCATCTAGGTTTTCTGTTGTGTTGCTGCTTTGTTGGTCTTCGCTCTGCGGGTCTGTATTGGGTCTTTTCTTTCGGTATCCGCCCCTCCTTGTTTTGGACCTCCGTCTGGGGGTGTAGAGTTGGCCTGTTCTAAAAAATGCTGATGTTGTTCCCTGGTTGTATCCTTAGATTTGGGAGGTTGACTTCTGTTATTTCTTGATTTTCTTACAGGTGGTTCCGTTTTCTGCCAATTATAAACTTGACCCGCCCTATAATCTTCCATATCACGGTGGAATTTCTGGCGTTTATTTTCTTCTTGTTCCTGACGAAACTTTTCAAAATTGTTATTCATACGGTCAAGGAAAATTTGTAAATCCTCGGATGGCATAATTTCTGTCAGAGTAGTCTTATGTTCTTCAACCCGTGTGGAGACAAGTGCGATTTCCTTTTGTAGAAAGTCTATATTGAGTAATATAAGGTCAAATGCATATTTATTGGCCAGTCCTTCAAAAATATGGCAAAAGGCTTCATTTTTCGGAAAAAGATTCGGACGTAAGTGGGACCTCAGTCCCCTTGGGACCATCTTCAGTTGATAATAGCGGCTCAATAGAGATAAATGCAAATTAAGTGAAATAAGGCGTTTGGACTCATTTTCGTATAACCTCTTTGTGTCCAACTTAGAGGGAATACTAAGAAATGTTCCGTCCCCTAGGTGGCCACTCAGGATTCTATCCACAGTTTCATCCGTGTAGGAATACGTAATGGGAGCTGTTGTAGTACTGGTTTGTGGAGGAGTATCCATAATGAGGAGAAAAATAAACGCTATTGATACATTTATCACTTTAGTGGATAAGGATATACAATCCCTTAGACAGAACCAGACCAGATATAGAATCTCCAGACCCAATTTTACCAAAAAAGATCATGAAACCCTGCGTGCACTTGTCCATAACGACGACATAATCATTAAACCGGCCGACAAGGGCGGGGCTGTCGTCGTTATGGACAAGTGCATGTATATTGAAGAAATAACTCGACAAGTTACAGATGCTGAAACTTATGAGTGTATCGCATATGATCCCACAAACAAAATTAAAACTCGACTCAAGACTTTGGTGGACCATGCATTAGCAATGGATATAATTGATTCAGATACTCACAAGTTTCTTTTACCGGAATATCCTAGAATTCCTGCTTTGTATGTACTACCAAAGATACATAAATCTTTACAAAAGCCACCGGGGAGACCAATTGTCTCCGGGTGTGAGTCAGTACTGAGTCCTTCCTCCATATTGGTTGATAAGATCTTGAGGTCTTTTGCTACGGACGCCAAATCCTATATAAGGGACACCTCCGATTTTTTGACCAAAATCAGAGATTTATCCATTCCACAGGGGGCCATTTTAGCCTCCTTTGATGTTATTAGTCTCTATACATGCATTGAGCATGAGAGAGGACTACACAGCATTTTCAAAGCCTTACAGACTACCAACTTTACTAGAGAATGTCAGGAATTTATCTTGGGCCTAGTTGAAATTATCCTTTCATGTAACTATTTTGTTTTTGGCAACCAATTCTATGTTCAGCGCAAGGGGACGGCCATGGGATCGAACATGGCGCCCACTTACGCAAACATAGTGATGGCGGATCTGGAGGAGACTGATATCTATGTGTCCCACCACTTCAGCCGAGTGCTGAAGTGGTGGAGATACATAGATGATATCTTCCTGATTTGGTGTGGCACATTGGATGAGTTGAATGCATTTTTCTCCTTTCTCAACACTGTTGATAACAGTATCAAGTTTACTATGGCCTACTCTGAAAAAAGCCTACAGTTTCTGGACATGTGGGTTAGTGTGGAAGGTGAACATCTTATCACGGATATTTTTGTTAAACCCACAGATAGAAATAACTTGTTACACTATAATAGTGCTCATCCCAGAAATATGATTGCTTCCCTCCCTTTTAGTCAACTCTTACGAGTTAAAAGAATAGTTGAAGACCCGGATGTTCTAGAAAAGAGACTCACAGAGATGGGGGATAAATTTACCCATAGAGGCTATCCTAAAAAATTGATAGAACAACACAAAACAAAAGTGAGGACCCTAAATAGAATTGATCTCATCCAGCCAAAACCCAAAGAACAGGACAATATTGATAGAATCCTGTTTGTATCCACATACAACTATCGTTCCCCCCAGGTTGCATCTATAATCCGTAGACACTGGCCCATTATATCTAATTCCTTTGAGAATATCCCACATCTTAAGACAACTCCTCTCTTCTCTTATCGTAGATCAAAGAATTTGCAAGATAAATTAGTAAGAGCCGACATCACTAAGGATAAACCTAGCTTGGCAACTGTTCTCAAACCAGGTTGTTTTCCATGCATGAACTGTGAAAACTGTTCATTGCTAATTAGAGGTAATAATTTTACACACCCGATGACTTCCCAAAAATTTCCAATTAAACACCATCTGACATGTAAGTCAGAATTTATTATTTATGTCCTAATCTGTCCTTGTAATAAGATATATGTTGGAGAAACCACCACAGAGGCAAGGATACAGTTTAATAATCATAAGTCTACTATTAGGACCAAAAAAACAGAATTACCTGTACCACGTCATTTTGTGGAATTTAAACATTCTATTGATCAAATGCGTATTGTCCTGATTGATCATGTTCCACCACCGAGACGTGGTGGTGACAGACGCAGATTGCTCAAACAAAAAGAACTTTGGTGGATTGACAAATTGAATAGTCTCCAACCAAATGGGCTCAATATTGATTTCTCTTTGAAACCTTTTTTATAAGGCTTAATGATCCCAATATTGACCACTTAAAGTATACACATTGTTTCTCCATGATAGGTTGGTTTACACTTATTTTATGTATGTTTTATTGTTTTTAGAGGATTATTTACCTCATAATGTAGATATTGACATTTTTTCTATTTTTTCCTATATTACAGAGCCATCCCAACCCGGAGTGGAACCCGAAATAATCCATTGGAATAATACACTTTTTTACAAGATGATTTTTTTCATCCTTCTGGAAGTTTACATTTTTATTTATTTTTTGTCAATTTACAGGATGGGACACCATAAGTAATGTAATTACCTTTTCTCTCTGTTGGGCTACACTTAGGGGCATTATAATTATATTTTTTTGAGCTGGGTTGCCTGAATGTGTTTTATCACTGTGGTCACCTGGTCAAAATAGGGATATAAGGTCAGAGCACAATGTGTGATATGGGGTTACTTTGGGAATGGGAATACGCCTCAGTGCGGTCCTAGTCAGTGTTAGTTTCCCCGGACACCGGACCATGGGAAATGGATGGTAATATACTATCCATAACATGGTAAGCCAGTACCAATATTACCCTCATGACCAGAATAATGACTTTGTTTGTCTGCTTTACATGATTGGTTTATGACCCATGCTTATTTCACGCTTTTTCTGCCCTAGAGATTGTGTTAGCCATTGGTTGCCAGAATGTATAATGCCGGACCCGGAGCGTGCCAACACACTGTGCAAGTACAGAAAAGAAGGTACTGCCCATACTTGTAATGGCTGCCGGGATATCGGTACTGCACAGCACGCATGCGCCGTGCAACTTGGCACCTATTGGCGCATCATCCTGTGAATGGACGTAACTTCCGGCGCATGGTCCCGTTGGACATGCGCGTTTGCTTTGTTTACAAGCCGGCTACAAGCGGACACACCATGGATACGGGTCCCTCTCCGGATTGGCTGACCACATTGTTTATACCGGAGTACAGGTTGGACAATTAGAAGTCATTTGTATAATATTTTTGTTAGTTATGAAGATCGGAGAAACGGGATGTTCTCTAGAAACTCTGTATATTGGATTACTATGTAACACTTTCTATTTATATACACGATACTGTTTATTTCACTATGTTGTGTTTATTTATGTCATTTTCTGACACACCCATTGTCACTTTAAGGGTAACTCCCCCTGCCTCTGAGGTTAACTCCTCCTTATGATGTCATCAATTGGTGACCCTATATAACACTTGTTTGCTCCTTATTTCACTGTGCTTGATAAAGACCTTATTGTTAGGTCGAAACGTTGCATCATTCTGTATGTATTGGGATCAATAAACCACCTTCTTTGGACGTTTAAAGTAGATATACCTGGGATTTCTAGGAGAAGGATCGCTGAGACCTGTTGTATAAATAACAGCGGAAACTTATGGTTACCATCTCTGAGGAAGAAAATCGCTAATTTCGGAAACGCGTTAGATTTGATCCACACTGGAAACTGTAGTGACGTTACTAGCAGCCAGAGGTCAGTCGGGTCATTTTTCCGTAGCGCAAGGAACCAGTTGTAGCGCAAGGAGTCTCCCGTCACACGCTACCAACATACATCTTCTAACGAAGATAAATGCCCAGAGGTAGCGCCGCTTATACCCAGTGTTCAGAGCGCCGCTTATCCTCAGTGTTCAGAGCCCTGCTTGTGAGCACAGCACTCCCGCCTGTCTGATTGACAGGGGGGGAGTTGCGCTGAGCTGGTCACGTGCTCAGCCAGCGCTGAGATTTCAGACTCCCTGCCAGGCCTGCGTGAGTCCGAAATCAATGAAAAAGCTCCTAGGGAGACCCCTAGTGGCCACATTTTCAAAATGAAAATACACATAAAAGGATATTTTTTTTTTTTTTATTACATCCCATTACAAAGTTGTTCTATATACAATCAGCTCTAACATATCAAAAAAATGTTTGCGGATCCACATTCAATTGTGGAACCTAGAGCTAGACTGCCTTACAGTTTTATTCTATGCTTTAAAAACACTAATTAATAATTGGGTGACTATTGCTAGAACCACTGGCTTACCTGTTGGCTAACACTCCTTAAAGGGGTACTCCCGTGGAAAACTTTTTTTTTTTTATCAACTGGTGCCAGAAAGTTAAACAGATTTGTAAATTACTTCTATTAAAAAATCTTAATCATTTCAGTACTTTGTAGGGGCTGTATACTACAGAGGAAATGTTTTTCTTTATTGATTTATGTCACGACCACAGTGCTCTCTGCTGACCTCTGCTCTCCCTTTTAGGGACTGTCCAGAGCAGCATATGTTTGCTTTGGGGATTTTCTCCTGCTCTGGACAGTTCCTAAAATGGATAGCAGAGGTCAGCAGAGAGCACTGTGGTCATGACATAAGAAAAGTCCAAAAAGAAAAACATCTCCTCTGTAGTATACAACCCTAAAAAGTACTGGAAGGATTAAGATTTTTTAATAGAAGTAATTTACAAATCTGTTTAACTTTCTGGCACCAGTTGATCTAAAAAAAAAAAGTTTTCCACAGGAATACCCCTTTAATGTGTGAACTAAGACACAGAACTAAGAGATTAATTTGACTTGGTGCCTCGATCTTAGCCAAAGTTAAAACTTAAAATACTCTATATACGCCTAAACAGGAAGATATCTAACAATCAAGGCTGTAGAGGTGGGAAGAAGCATCCAGGAACCACCCAGCAGCATGAAAGTGATGACGTGAATTATTTAAACCACATCACAATGTGATTTTAGCATTATCACAGCTGTTATTGTGCCTCTGAGACCCCCCCCCCCCCATGGTGCACAACCATTTCTCACTCTATCCATTTCAAAGGTTGTTTGCCAGCAGTACTTACACCTAGACTTCCTTTACCTTACTTCTAGCCAATTAATGGGCACTATCTACACTACTCAAATAAATAAAGGGAACACATAACACAATGTAACTCAAAGTCAATCACACTTCTGTGAAATCACACTGTCCACTCAGGAAGCAACACTGATTGACAATCAATTTCACACGCTGTTGTGCAAACGGAACAGACAACAAGTGGAAATTATGTGCAATTAGCAAGACACCCCCAATAAACGAGTGGTTCTGAAGGTGGCCACAAACCACTTCTCAGTTCCTATGCTTCCTGGCTAATGTTTTGGTCACTTTTGAATGCTGGTGGTGCTTTCACTTTAGTGATAGCATGAGACGGAGTATACAACCCACACAAGTGGATCAGGTAGTGCTGCTCAACTGGGATGGCACATCAAACTGTGGCAAGAAGGTTTGCCATGTCTGTCAGTGTAGTGTCCAGAGCATGGAAGCGCTACCAGGAGACAGGCCAGTACATCAGGAGACGTGGAGGAGGCTGTTGGAGGGCAACAACTCAGCAGCAGACCACTACCTCCGCCTTTGTGCAAGGAGGAGCACTGGAAGAGTCCTGCAAAATGACCTCCTGCAGGCTACAAATGTGCATGTGTCCATTCAAATGGTCAGAAACAGACTCCATGTGGGTGGTATGAGGGCTCGACGTCCACAGGTTTGGGTTGGGCTTACAGCCCAACACCATGCAGGACATTTGGAATTTTCCAGAGAACACCAAGAATGGCATATTCGCCACAGGCACCCTGTGCTCTTTACAGATGAAAGAACACTGAGGACATGTGACAGACGTGACAGAGTCTTGAGACACAGTGGAGAACATTCTGCTGCCTGTAACATCCTCCAGCATGAGGTGGTGGTGGGTCAGTAATGGTGTGGGGTGGCATTTCTTTGGGGGGCCGCACAGCGCACCATGTGCTTGACAGAAGTAGTCTGACTTGCCATTAGGTACCGAGATGAGATCCTCAGACCCCTTGTGAGACCATATGCTGGTGGGTTGGCTCTGGTTTCCTCCTAATGCAAGACAATGCTAGACTTCATGTGGCTGGAGTGTGTCAGCAGTTCCTGCAAGAGGAAGGCATTGATGCTATGGACTGGCCTGCCCGTTCCCCAGTCCTGAATCCGATTGAGCACATCTGGGACATCATATCTCGCTCCTAGGCTATACCGGCAGGCACTGTGCTGGGGAATAATGTACACAATACTGTAAATGGCATGTGAGCGGAGAAGTAGGTTGTTGATTGGGTTGTGAAATATAAAAGACAAAACGGTGCGCACCTGGTGAAGATCGTAGGTGAGATATGTGGTAAGGAAAAGGATTTGTTTACCAAATGGTGTTATGCTCAGAGCACAACACCTAATATCTCACATAGAATCGTAGGTCACTGCACACAGGTCCCACCAGTATAGGGATGCTAGTACCGGAATGGATAGGACTGGAAAATCAGACAGAGGGTCAGCAAAATGGGACATCACTGGAGCACTGGACCATCAAGGATACACAGTAGGTAAAACTTGCAAATGTTTATTCCAATCTCAAAACGCTTCACATAGGGCGTTTTGAGACCGGACCGGTCTCTTCGTCAGGCATTCACATAATGGGACAGGAGGTGCATATATATATATATATATATAAAATAAAAGGAATTGGTTCTGGGTCGGGTCACCGATTGGGAATCAATTGCAGCAGGTAGTGTTGGAATATATACAGCAGCTAACACAATGCTAAAAACACTAGTATTGCAGATAGAGAAAAGATATAGAAAGACAACAATTATTAGATTCCGTAATGTGGCATCCTTGAATGAAAACGTCAAATGATATTATAATGCCCTCTTGTGGACGGGGCAAGAAGTACAACTATCAGTAGTGTGTGAACTGCAGTCTATAGTGTAGTACCAACTTTGAAGTGTAAGTGGAGCGGAAACTCAGTGTGTAAATGACAGGGCAGCTCCAAGATCTTTCTTGTACACTGGTGCCCAGTACTGTACACAGTATTCCATGTGTGGTCTGACTAGTAATTTTTACAGCAGTAGAATTATTTCCTTGTCGTGGGCATCTATGCCCCTATTGATGCACCCCATGATTTTATTTGCCTTGGCAGCAGCTGCCCAACACTGGTCACTACAGCTAAATTTACTATTAACTAAGACTCCTAAATCCTTTTCCATGTCAGTCGTCCCAAGTGTGCTCCCATTTAATACATAATCCCAGCCCGGATTTTTGTTCCCCATGTGCACTACCTTACATTTATCAGTGTTGAACCTCATCTGCCACTTCCCAGCCCAAACCTCCAACCTATCCAGATCCATTTGTAACAATGCACTGTCCTCTATAGTGTTTACGGCTTTACAGAGTTTAGAATCATCTGCAAAGATTGCTACTTTACTATTCAACCCCTCTACAAGGTCATTAATACATATATTAAATAGAACAGGACCCCATTTGGTACCCCACTAGTAACAGTCACCCAATCAAAATAAGTACCATTAATAACCACCCTCTGTTTCCTATCCTTGAGCCAGTTACTTACCCACTGTCACACATTCTCCCTCAGCCCGATCCTTCTCATTTTATGTGGCACTGTATCAAATGCTTTGGAGAAATCCAGATATACAACATCCAGCGATTGCCCCTGGTCCAGTCTGGATCTCACCTCCTCATAAAAGCTGATCAGGTTAGTTTTAGAGGACCGATCCCTCATAAAGCCATGCTGATATGGGGTTATACACTTATTTTTATTAAGATACTCCAGAATTGCATCCCTTAGAAAACTCTCAAACAATTTACATACAACGGAGGTTAAACTAACAGGTCTATAATTCCCGGGGTCACCTTTTGATCCCTTTTTAAATATTGGTACCACATTTGCCATGTGCCAGTCCTGGGGAACAGTCCCTGTTACTATAGAGTCCCTGAATATAAAAAATAGGGGCCTGTCTATTACATTACTTAATTCCTTTAGAACACGGGGTGAATGCCATCTGGACCTGGCAATTTGTCTATTTTGATTTTTTGTAGGTGGCACTGTACTTCTTCCTGGGTTACACAGGTGACCAGTACTGGGGAGTTTACCTTATCACACTGTATTTCACCTGGCATTTCATTTTCCTTGGTGAACACAGTGAAGAAGAATTTGTTCAATATATTAGCCTTTCTTGATCCCCGTTTATAATTTCTTTCTCATCATTTTTTAAAGGGCCCACGCTTTCATTTTTGATCTTTTTGCTATTTATATAGTTAAAGAACATTTTGGGGTTAGTTTTACTCTCTTTTGCGGTTCTTATCAGTCTTTTACATATCTTACATTTCTCTATAGATTTTTAATGCTTCTTCACTGCTGTCCAGTTTTAGTAGTTTAAATGCTTTATTTTTGTCATTTGTTGCCCCCTTAACATTTTTGTTCATCCATATTGGTATTCTTTTATTTCTGACCCTTATATTCCCATAAGGTATATACATCTTACAGTGAGAATTTAAGATATTTTTGAAAGTCTCCCATTTAGTGTCAGTACTCTTGTTTTTGAGGACATTATCCCATTTTATATTGTTAAGGGCTTCTCTGAGTTGATCGAACTTTGCCTTCCTAAAGTTCATTGCTTTTGTGGCCCCTCGAGAGATTCCCTTATTGTAGAGCAAGTTATAATGTATTATATTATGATCACTATTTCCTAGGTATCCTTCTTGCACATTAGTTACTCTGTCAAGTATGTTGGTTAATTTTAAAGGAGAACTAAGGATAGGGGATAAGTTTCAGATCGCGGGGGGTCCGACCGCTGGGGCCCCCCATGATCTCCCGTACGGGGCCGCGGCTTTCTGCATAGAGAGCGCGTGTCGACCACCGCACGAGGCGGCGGCTGACACGCGCCCTCCATTTACTGCTATGGGAGAGCCAAAGCGCTGCCTTCGGCAATTTCAGGCTCTCCCATAGCAGTGTATGGAGGGGGCGTGTCGGCCGCTGCTACGTGCGGTGGTCATCACGCCCTCTCTAACCAGAGAGCCGGGGCCCCGTACGGAAGATCGCGGGGGGCCCCAGCGGTCGGACTCCCCACCATCTGAAACTTATGCCCTATCCTTAGGATAGGGGATAAAATTTTCAATCCTGTAGTTCTCCTTTAAGTCCAGTAGGGTGCCCCCTCTGGATGGTCCCTGCACCATTTGGGACAGATAATTTTTAGTTATAGTCAGAAGCCTGTTTCCTTTATGAGAGTCACAGGACTCAGTCTCCCAATTTATATCAGGATAGTTTAAGTCCCCCATTATTATCCCGTCATTTTGATTTGCCGCATTGTTTATTTGCCTCAGTAATTGATGTTCTGCTTCTTCCATTATGTTTGGTGGTTTATATATACAGACAAACCCCTCCTCCTTTCTGTTTTGTCTGATCCTTCCTGAATAGACTATAACCCTGTATGTTGACCGCCCAGTTACAGCTATCATCCAACCAAGTCTCTGTTATACACACTGTCATAATTTTCTTCAGACATCAACCACTCTAGTTCATCAGTTTTATTGGTCAGACTTTTGGCATTAGTCATCATGCAATTCAATGGTGTATGTTTTTTTCTTCCTATGAAGCCTATTCCTATTGACTATTCCAACCCCTCCCTCCGCTCCTCCCCAAGGTACATTGATAAGTCCCCCCTCTCTATCTACACTATCTTGCCCCTCTATATTGTAGGTTCCCTCCCCCAGTCCCTAGTTTAAACGCTCCTCCACCCTTCTAGCTATCTTCTCCCCAAGCACAGCTGCACCCTCCCCATTGAGGTGCAGCCCGTCCCTACGGCAGAGCCAGTAACCGACAGTGAAGTCAGCCCAGTTCTCCATGAACCTAAACCCCTCCTTCCTACACCAGCTTCTGAGCCACTTGTTTACCTCCCTAATCTACTGCTGGCTCGTGGTACATGTAATATTTCAGAAAATATTACCTTGGAGGTCCTTGCCTTAACCCCTTAAGGACCCGGGCTTTTTCCGTTTTTTCATTTAAAATTTTTCCTCAATAACTTAAAAAAAATCATAACTCTTTAAAATTTTCACCTAAAATTCTATATGATGGCTTATTTTTTGCGTCACTAATTCTACTTTGTAATGACATTAGTCATTTTACCCAAAAATCTACGGTGAAACGGGAAAAAAATCTATGTGCGACAAAACTGATGAAAAAACACTATTTTGTAAGTTTTGGGGGTTTCCGTTTTTACGCAGTACATTTTTCGGCAAAAATGACACCATATCTTTATTCTGTAGGTTCATACGATAAAAAGGATACCCTACCTGTGTAGGTTTCATTTTGTATCACTTCAGAAAAAAATCATAAATACATGCAGGAAAATGTATACGTTTAAAATGGTCATCTTCTGACCCCTATAACTTTTTATTTTTCTGTGTTCAGGGTGCTATGAGGGCTAATTTTTTCCGCCGTGATCTGAGGTTTTTAGTGGTACAATTTTTGCTCTAATCAGACTTTTTAATCACTTTTTATTCACTTTTTGTGGTATAAAAAGTGATCAAAAATGCGCTATTTTGGAATTTTTTTGAGAGTACGCCATTGAACGTGCGGTTTAAAAAGCGCTATATTTTTATAATTTGGACATTTCCGCACGCGGCGATACCACATATGTTTATTTTTATTTACACTGTTTGTTTTTTTTTATTCTTGGAAATGCCGGGTGATTCAAACTTTTATTAGGGGAAGGGATAATTCAAAGGGTTAATGTTTTTTTTTTTACACTTTTCTTATGCAATATTATAGCTCCTATAGGGGGCTATAACATTGCATTAACTGATCTTTAACACTGATTGATGCATCTCCATAGGAATGGATCAATCAGTGTTTTCGGCGATTGATTGCTCAAGCCTGGATCTCAGGCTTGAAGAATTCATTCGGCGATCGGACAGCACAGGAGAAGGTAAGAAGACCTCCTCCTGTGCTACAGCTGTTCAGGATGCCACGGCGATCCTGAACAGCTCCCTAAGCTAGCCAGGCACTTTCACTTTCGTTTTTAGCTGCGCTGCTCAGCTTTGAGCGCGCGGCTAAAGGGTTAATAGCGCGCGGCACCGCGATCGGTGCCGCACGCTATTAGCGGTGGGTCCTGGCTTCACTATGACGCCGGGCCCGCCGCGATATGATGCGGGGTCGCCGTGTGACCCTGCGTTATATCGCAGGACCGGGACTCATGACGTACGCGTATGTCATGGGTCCTTAAGGTGTTAAGCTTGCGGCTTAAGTCCCTGAAATAATTTTTTAGGACACTCCAGCTACCTCTTACTTTGTCATTGGTGTCAATATGTACCATGACTGCTGGATCCTCTCCAGCCCCACCCAGGAACCTGTCAACCCGATCCGCGACGTGCCGAACTCAAGCGCCAGGAAGACACACTGTTTGGCGATCCTGGTCTTCGTGACAGATCGCCCTGTCTGTCCCCCTAATAATAGAGTCCCCCACTATCAGTACCTGTCTGGCCTGCCCTGCAATCCTCCTTCCCTCATTACTGGAGCAGACACCCCCTGGTGGTCAGAGGCAGTATCTTGCTGCAGTATTGCTAGCTCTAAAATGGTATCCCCCTCATCTGCCAACCGGGCAAACTTGTTGGGGTGTGCCAGTTCAGGACTAGCCTCCCTGACACTTTTCCCTTTACCACCTTTCCTGTAACCCAGCTAGCTGCCTGACTGTCCTGCACCTCCGTCCCACTATCTTCCCCCACCTCTACCCCAGAGAGTACTTTCTCAGTGAGCAGGAGACTCCTCTCCAAGTTGTCAAAGCCTCTCAATGTTCCCAGTCGCTCCTCTAGATCCAGGATCTGGACTTCCAAACGGACAACTAGCACACATCTCGCACAACAATATGCACCCTCAAACTGTTGTTCAAGGATTGCATACATTGAACAGGATGTACACCGGACTGCATTTTCCAACATGGAGGCCATCTAGTTATGGGGATTTAACAGATTTACAACAAAAAACAGACAGTAAATATTACAATTAAATTCTCAGTAGACCTTCTGAGTTAAAGTCTTTACGGTGTAAGCAAAGTAACACTCAAAGTGATTCAAACTCCTGCTTTCAAACTCTCAGATTTACAACCCTCTTGCAGTTCCTCTCTTTCAAAGCAACTCTCAGTAAGAGCACGCTCAGAATGAGTCCCAAACTACAATGTATACACCTGTGTCCAATCTACCCCTCCCCCCTAGAGGCAGACTGGAGAAAGAAAAGAAAAAAAAAAAGGTGAGAAGGCTGTTTAAAATAGCAGTGATCCCTCTGTGCAAATTTAAGTACTCACACAAATCACTCCAGGTGTTACACAGAACTTTATATTTGGTATAAGACAGGACAGATGCTTTAAATAACCTTTCAGGGAACAGGGTGGCCCCCCTGGAGTACAGCATGGGGCAGCTAGGAAAGGCAGATAAGCTCAGGCTGCACTCCCACAGTCCAGTATATCTTTCTTGCATAACATTAAGTGATGCCCCAAATTAATGTATTAGGTTTTGGTCTTTTTTTGCTGCTAGAGATGGAATTTTTCTAACAAAAGGCAGCAAACATCAATTTTTAGGGGAGTGAGACACCTAGTGGCCAAGACGTGAGAGCTTTTTATTTGGGTAAGGAGTCATTTTTGGTAAATTAAGTTATATACAATTATGTTAGGAATCACATAGGAGGGAAGTTGTTTGAACAGACAATGACCACTTAATATTCCTCACATTTAGGTTTTTACATGTGATTAAGCTGTTTACATAAATATGTCTAAGCTGTCATTTTGCAAACTTAATGTTCAAAAACAGCCAAACAGGTATGCACTGCACTCACCTGGCGTAAGAGCTTTAGATCACACATGACAAAGGCTATGTAGAACAGTGATGCAAAGCAATTTACAATGTTAAACTGCAAAAAAAAAAATAAAAAAATGACAAAGGCTATGTAGAACAGTGATGCAAAGCAATTTACAATGTTAAACTGCAAAAAAAAAAAAAAAAAAAAAAAAAAGAACACACAGTTAAGGCATGATATCTATACAAAAGGTTTACACTATTAAAACAATGAATTACTGAACAGTCCAAAATAACAGTAGCCGCTCATAGTGGCTTTCTGCTCTGGTTAATATGTCCATGTACTTTGATAAACAGTTTTGATAAATCTTTAGGTGTGAAATTTATAAATATGACCAGTAAGACTATGATGAAGTTGAAATTAATGAACTTGATTAATTTTGATTTAATCATGTGTTATATTTACCAATGTGGAAACAACAGACAAGGTAAACCAGCTCACCCCCTTGTTTTGAAAACGCCAGCCGCGTCACTGATCAGCTTGGACAGTGCTGAAGATAATGGAAGACTTAGGAAAAATCCAGAGCAGCAGCTTGAATATAAAAGTATTTATTCCTTTCAGTACAGCAACACACACGGACCAAGGCAGCAGTGACACGTTTCGATCGTCTAAGCGATCTTAATCATACTGATACAGAGTCTCAGAGTTGGATTGCCTATATGGGGGAGGGAATCCCAAACACAGGTGTAGTCATTATACATGAATCAGGAGAAAGGGAAAAAGACCTCTCCCCCATCAGGCTAACTCCATTACAAAACTATATGTAATGTTTGCATCAAATATGTCACAATAATACAACATATAAATATTAGTATTGATAGAAAATACTGTGAATAATATAAACATAGATAAGAACATATATTGCTGATAGTGAAAACAATTACAAAATATTTGCAATATTGCATCGCAGTAGCACATGGATATAAATCCAGAATATAAACCACAGGAGATGAAATTTATTCAAATACATGAAAATACATATACTGCACTACGTAGACTACAGTGATACAAAGTATTGTAGTATGACCCTAAAAGGTGAGTAGGAAGACAACTTCATCATAGACATAGATATCATTACATGTGTGATATACAGAGGGGAGAAAGAAAAAAAAAAAGGGGGGGGGGTAGGGAAAAAATATATGAAAACATATGGTAGACATCCCGGGTCATGCGGCTTAATAGTTAATTTTGTAATTGTTTTCACTATCAACAAAATATGTTCTTACCTATGTTTATATTATTCACAGTATTTTCTAGCAATACTAATATTTATATGTTATCTTATTGTGACATATTTGATGCAAGCATTACATATAGTTTTTTAATGGAGTTAGCCTGATGGGAGGGTGGTCTTTTTCCCTTTCTCCTGATTCATGGATAATGATTACAACTGTGTTTGGGATTCCCTCCCCGTATATCCAACTCTGAGACTCTGTATCAGTATGATTAAGATCGCTTAGACGATCGAAACGCGTCACTGCTGCCTTGGTCCGTATGTGTTGCTGTACTGAAAAGGAATAAATACTTTTATATTCGAGCTGCTGCACCGGATTTTTCCATTTACCAATGTGATGACTAAAAATCTAGTAGCAAATAACACTGGTCAACACTCAAAATCTAGTCAAACATCGTTAATTCCTATTTATTTTGATGTGAAACAAACGAATACAATGTTTAAAATGTTTAGTTAGCTCTCATTCTCTTAAAATACAGGATTTAATTTTATGAATTTTTATGATAGAGAGAATTTATTATAAAATGGTAATATTTAATTTTGTTACAAATACAAGTTGGCAACATTGAGTGAACTACATTTTGTTCCTAGAGAAGTCATTTTGTTTACAGAATCTTTGTTTGTTGCAGGGAAACCTATCTGTTCTTATTTCTCAGCAAATTGCTGTATTTGAAGTTCTAATGGACTTCTGAAGACATACCAACTGATGGCAGCGCTCTCCTTGTTTGTCACTCAAAGCGCCACAATTGCTTGGAAAGAATTCAAGATGAGAGTGCAGATCTTTAGTGACTTATTACAACCTAACTCTTGGAAAACATAGAGGGAGAGATTTATTAAAACCTGTGCAGATGAAAAGTTGCCCAGTTACAACCAAACGAATTGCTTATTTCACTTTTAACAAGGCCTCTGCAAAATAAAAGAAGCAATCTGAATGATTGCTATGGGCTCTTTTCCTCTGCACAGGTTTTGATAAATCTTCCCCAGAATGTGTGTCAGCAGATAAGAAGCATTCTGGCCATCTAGTCTGCCCAATATTCTGAATACTATAAATAGTTTCTGGCCTTATCTTATATGAAGGACAGCCTTATGCAAATACAGTGAAGGAGTTTAACCCCTTAAGGACTCAGGGTTTTTCCGTTTTTTTATTTGACATTTTTCCTCCTTACCTTTAAAAAAATCATAACTCTTTCAGTTTTTCACCTAAAATTCTATGTGACAGCTTATTTTTTGCGCCACCAATTCTACTTTGTAATGACATCAGTCATTTTACCCAAAAATGTACAGCGAAAACGGGGAAAAAAACATTGTGCTACAAAATTGAAGAAAAAACACAATTTTGTCACTTTTGGGGGCTTCCGTTTTTACGCAGTACATTTTTCAGTAAAAATGACACCTTATCTTTATTCTGTAGGTCCATACGGTTAAAATGATACCTATTTGTATACTTTTTATTTTGTCGTACGTCTGAAAAAAATCATAACTAGAAGCAGTAAAATTTATATGTTAAAAATTGTCATTTTCTGACCCCTATAACTTCTTTATTTTTATGGGGCCGTGATCTGAAGTTTTTATCGGTACCATTTTTGTTTTGATCGGACTTTTTGATCACTTTTTATTCATTTTTTTATGGTTTGAAATGTGACCAAAAATACGCTATTTTGGACTTTGGAATTTTTTTGCGTGTACGCCATTGACCGTGTGGTTTATTTAATGATATAGTTTTATAGTTCGGACATTTACGCACGCGGCGATACCACATATATTTTTTTTTATTTAGATGTTTAATTTTTTATTATGGGAAAAGGGGGGTGTTTTGAACTTTTGTTCAGGAAAGGGTTAATACATATTTTTTTTTACTTTTTTTACACCATTTTTTTTGCAGTGTCATAGCCCTCATATAGGGCTATAGCACTGCACACTTTGATTCATTGCACACATCCCTGCCATGGCAGCGATCAGTGTTATCGGCACTTGACTGCTCCTGCCTGGATCTCAGGCACGGAGCAGCCATTCGGGGATCGGACACCGAGGAGGCAGGTAAGAGCCCTCCCGGTGTCCTGCTCGCTATTCGGGACGCCGTGATTTCACCTTGGCGGTCCCGAACAGCCCGACTGACTAGCTGGGATAGTTTCCGGCGATGTGTGGTATTAGCTGCGGGTCCAGGCCGTTGATGAGCACCGGGACCGACGCGGTATGATGCGGGATCGCGGCGCGACCCCGCTTCATATCGCGGGAGCCAGCGCAGGACGTAAATATACGTCCTGCGTTGTTAAAGAGTTAAAGGGGTACTCGGCCCCTAGATATCTTATCCCCTATCAAAAGGATAGGGTATAAGATGTCTGACCCGCAATCTCTCCTGCAGCACCCACTTCCATTGATGTCCAGATCAGAAAGACGTTGTCTATGAACCTTAACCATATTAGAATATGGTCGGCCCATGACGACATACTTTCACAGAATACCGTTTGGTCCTCCCAGGAGGTACAGATTTGCGTAACTGGAGGTGCAGGGGCTCCCCATCCCTGTGCCTCGGCATTGGTGAAAGGACACCCTCAAACTAAAATCATTATTTTTAAAGACAAAAAACAAGAGTTTGAGGCCAACATTGCTCATTCCTCCAACCATAGGTCATCTATTCTTTTAAAGGGGTACTCCGGTGGTCAACGTGTTTTTCCATTTTTGACTTACCCTATTTGTTTTGTTTCATTTCTATTCTTGTTGTTTAGGCTACTCTATTTCCGTTCTTTGTTGTCTTTTTATCTCCCACTTTGTTTTCCTCTTTGCTTCCATTTCCTGTTTCATGCTGTGCTGAAAACTACAAATCCAGCATGCCACATGCCTTGCTGGTTTGGGGCGGCTCCTTTTTTTTTGTTCCGCCCTTTACCCACCCTACTATTTTCCCGGGTCGGCCCACTTATACACAGCACACTAATATATACAGCCCTGGTTGGAATACACTAGCATACACACACAAAAGGGAGTACAACTCCCAGCATGTGTCATTCAGGAGTCTTCAATCTGTGGTATAACACCAGCATGCTGCCTCTGTAGTCTCCTGGGGGTTGTAGCTCACCACAGCTCTATAGGGCATACACCAGTGTTTCCCAACCAGGGTGTCTTTAGGTGTTGCAAAACTACTACCGCCAGCATGCCCGGACAGCCAAAATCTGTCCGGGCATGCTGACAGTTGTAGTTTTGATAAAACTGAAAACACTCTGGTTTGGAAACACTGGTGTAACACTATGTGTATGCTGAATAGGCTAGGACAGTGTTTCCCAACCAGTGTGACTCCAGCTGTTGCAAAACTACAACTCCCAGCATGCCCAAAGGCTGTCAGGGCATACTAGACGTTATAGTTTTAAAACGGCTGGAGACACACTGGTTTGGAAACACTAGCATACACACACATAACAGGGACTACAACTCCCAGCATGTGTCATTCAGAAGTCCCCCCCCTTCACACATAGAAATAATCCCAAGTCCGAGATTTATTCCATTGCAGTCTATACATCCCCAGCCCGTGCACTTTGTTATCCCCCCATTCAGATAACACTCTTATCTTCTCGGTCTTCTTTCAGTGCAGACCTGCGTCCTCAGAAGACAAAGCAGGGGGAGGGGAGATGAGGAACTGTGTATGTCCTCTCTCTACCCCTGCTCTGGCTTCTTTCTCTCATGCAGACCTGCATCCTCATGGAGGGGGAGGTGAGGGGGTGTGGCATCTCTCTCTCATACAGTTCTGAAAGAACAGAGAAAAAAAAAAGCTCTCATGTGTTGTCCACAGCCTAATCCTAACATGGCCGACATTGTGGACAACAATAAGAGAACCAACACAGAACTACAGAAGTTCCTGGCCCACAAACAGGTAAGGAAAAAAAGACACATGCTACACAAACATATAATACATGTCAATTGCATAAAACATGAACCTTAAAAGAAGATGCAATATAGCCAAAAATCTTAACCACCGGAGTACCCCTTTAAGGACATCTGTTGTATCCCTAACAAATGATGGCAGGGCGTACATAAATGGCCTCAATATTTGATCTATATATTGACTCAAACCCTATGTTAAGTTACCCATCCCCGACACAATATGTCTCCCCATAAAGGGGGATAACCTTTGTGAATTTTAGGGATGCAAAAAACAAAATCAAATACCGGGAACTCTGGCACTGCAGGGTTGTTGTTAGCAAGTCTCTAGTCTGACAGGGAAGGACTGTCATCAGCAGTCGGTGTCTATTCCCATATATAGGAGTACATCTCGAGTGGTGGTTACGCATCACTAATTGGGCTTAGTGAGCCTTGCATCTCAATTGTGAAGAATGGCCACTTCATGATAGGTCTACCATTTTGAGTAGCAATCACACAGTTTATAATCATAATTGTGTTTATACTTCCTTTTTGCACACTCCCTTAGGGTCCCCTGAGGAAGCTAATGGGACATCAGAGAATTTGCTGCATGCATAGAAATGCGTTGGGATGGGACATATACGTGCATTATGGTTCTCTTTTTACTATGAGTTATGCTTCTAATTACTGTTTGCACCTCATATGTATTTGATTAATGATTTTCCTGTCCGTGACCAAGTGTTAAATGATGATGGTCTTTATTATTTGATTATCACGGAGTGGGTATCATGTTAAATTTTTGAATGATGTGGTGATTCTTTTAATGAACCAATAAATGGTATGTTTTATACGGCACCTCAGTCTTTAGGGACAACTTTAGTTTTTTGCATTATTTTCCATGAGGGTTTCTGTTATATGGCATATGTGTGGCCTCTACTATATACACATGTATATTTAATGAATTTTAGGGATAGAGTAAAAACAGGCCACCCTAGGTGTTACAGGTTTCATGTGTTCATGTTCTGTCCTGTTTATTAGATTTGCCGATCTTGCCTCGTCCAGAATGGCTATTAATTCCTTAGAAAATTCCTGCGTGGGGTCCTTTTTAAGCCTATGATAACAATCTCTTTTTTCCAATATATCCAGGCTTATCCTTTTGTAATCCTCCCTGGCCATCAACACAATATTTTCCCACTTTATCGGAGAGTTTTATGACCAGGGAGGTATCACTTTGCAAGGACCTTAACGTTTTTCTTTCTGCATGCGTTAAATTTTGTTCACCCACAGTATTTTGTTCCAATTGCTTTAGTGCTTTTGTAACTACCTCTACGAATATGTCTATCCCCTTAAGGACTCAGCCCATTTGGGCCTTAAGGACTCAGACAATTTTATTTTTCTGTTTTCGTTTTTTCCTCCGCGCCTTCAAAAAAATCATAACTCTTTTATATTTTCATCCACAGACTAGTATGAGGGCTTATTTTTGTGTGACCAGTTGTCCGTTGTAATGCCATCACTCACTTTACCATAAAATGTATGGCGCAACCAAAAAAATACTATTTGTGTGGGGAAATTAAAAAGAAAACCGCAATTTTGCTAATTTTGGAAGATTACATTTTCACGCCGTCCAATTTATGGTAAAAATTAAATGTGTTCTTTATTCTTTGGGTTAATAAAATTAAAATGATACCCATGATAACATACCTTTCTATTACTTTTGCGCTTAAAACAAATCGCAAACTTTTTAAACAAATTGTACGTTTAAAATCCCCCTATTTTGAAGACCTATAACTTTATCATTTTTCCATATAAGTGGCGGTGTGAGGGCTAAATTTTTGCGCTGTGATCTCTACTTTTTATTGATACCATATTTGCTTATATAAAACTTTAAATCAATTTTTTTATAATTTTTTTTAATAAAATGATATAAAAAAAGCAGCTATTTTGGACTTTTTTTTTTCGTTCACGCCGTTCATCGTACGGTATCATTAACATTTTATTTTAATAGTTCAAATATTTATGCACGCAGCAATACCAAATATGTATATAAAATATTTTTTTAACACTTTTTGGGGGTGAAATAGGGAAAATGGGATAATTTACGTTTTTATTGAGGGAGGGGGGTTTCACAATTTTTTACTTGATTTTTTTACTTTTTTACATTTTAACCCTTTGGGGACGTAGCCCATTATGACCCTAAGGACGGGAGCATTTTTTTGCAAATCTGACCACTGTAACTTTAAGCATTAATAACTCTGGGATGCTTTTTTTTTTTTTTTTTTTTATTTATTTCAAATTACAAAATTACAATAATGCATTTCAAAATTCGCTTTTCACAATATAAATAATCCCACCCACACCCCTATCCCCCCACCCACTACCAGCTAGGATGCCTCATCCCATTTCTTCCACTCGTTTTCAACTTTTTGACCTATCTTTTTTCCCTGATAGTAAATAGCTTCAAATCTTCTCATTTGTTGAACTTCCCTCTGCCACTCAACCCAACATGGGCCCTGGGGAGCAAACCATCTCCTAAGAATAATTATTCTAGCTAATCCGAAAGCCTTTATCAGAACACTGTTCTTGCACTGCATCCACTGCAAGTCCTATCCCTAGAATGGCCGTTTTAATATCAAAGCTTATCTTAGTACCCAATTTCGTTTCTACCATATTGTATACCCCTGTCCAAAAGGAAAGCAGTTTTGGGCAGCTCCACACCATATGTGACAAATCCGCACCTTCCATATTACATTTCGGGCATTTAGAGTCAAGTCTTTTTCCTATCTTATACAAGAACCCCGGCGTTTATGGGATCCTATGTATCAGCTTTATCATAGAGGTTTTATGGTTCATATTGAGAGATGATTGGGAAATATTTATAAATACTTCCCTCCATTCTTCCCCATCGATCTGACCTACTACTTGCTTCCATTTATCCCTACTCTTGACAGTAGGAAATTTTTCAATGGAAAATCTAACTAGGCCCTTATATAAGTTACCTAATACCTTTAACAACCTAAAAGAAGTCCTATATACTGTGGTCTAAATAAAATTGGGGAAAACCCAAAACAACCACTAAAAAACCTATAAATACGCCACTACAGCGTATAGGGTAAACCCACCAAGAATAAAAAATGTATATAATAAAATGAATAAGAAATATATTAATCTGATAAATCAATAACCATCAAGTTTAATAAATATAGTTTTATTTTACAAAAAATACATATATCATACACAAGCAAAAAAGATTGATAATAATATATAGCTATATAACATACATAAAAATAGTAATCATTAGCGCAATTTGATAATGTGTATAATTATTTAAAAAAATATTTTATATATATATATGTAAATAAATGAACTTAAAAAATGCAAAAGATAGCAGGGACGGGAAAAGGATGTAAAAAAGAAGAAAGGCATAAATGTCGGGGTCAACTGATCACCAATGGATCATAAAAGCACCTGTTGCTATAAAATACGTGCAATGTGACACTCTGTTTAAAGCATAAAAAGTGTGTTTAACCTTAAAAATAAATATGCATAAAGTGCAATGTGCAACACAGAAATATAAGTGTATACAATAAATGTAAAAAAGCAGTGCAAGAAAACAAAAAATAAGGTGCTAAAAGTGAAGGTGTCAGAATGTAAATACTTGACCCCACATGTAAAAAGAAGATAGGTTCCACGTCCCTGCAATCACCTCCAACGCGTTTCACCGTGACCGGCTTTGTCAAGGAGTATGTATATACTAAATAGGAGCAAGGATATATAGGGTATTCAATAAAGAAACTATTAACACACCTGTGGTATCAGGAAGCGCCTCAGCTAACTACCGGAAATGACCTACAACGCCAAAGATCTCTAGTGTCTAATATAAAAGAACGCACGGGCTACACCAAAATGGCACCCGACACCGTTCCTGCGCATGCGCGTCTACATAAAAAAAAATATACACAAGAAAAAAAAATAAAAAAAAAAAATAAATAAAAAAAAATATATATATATAGTAGGGGGAACAGAGGCTCTGAAAAAATGGCGTCCATGGTCTATACTGCGCACCATGAGCAACGGCTACACAAAAATGGCGCCCGACGCCATTCCTGTGGATGCACATCTACATAAGGAATGATAGGGGGAACAGAGGCTCTGAAAAGATGGCGTCCGTAATCTACACTGCGCACCAGGAGCAGCGGGATTAGATGGTTAATTTAATTTAATATATACTTATAAACAAAATAGATAATAAATTGCAAGCTGAAACCGGACCATAATTCATAGAATAGATATATAATTAAAAATTAGAAACTGGCCAAGGAAGGGGAAAAGGAGAAAAAGGAAAGATAGACCATAATGAATGTAGTGGTGACATCAATAAAGAATATAATGACAAGTGGAAAATAACCATAATTATCCAACATGATTAAATACCAAAAAAATATATACATACATATATCCTCTATATATGTATATATTTTTTTGGTATTTAATCATGTTGGATAATTATGGTTATTTTCCACTTGTCATTATATTCTTTATTGATTTTATTCACATATTTACTGTGGGTTCACATGTATGAATCACATATATATTTATCTATGCATTGTTTATATATATATATATATATATATATATATATATATATATATATGTGTGTGTATGTGTATATATATATACACATATGTTTATTTTATTCACTTTTTCACACATTATGATTATTATTACATATTTTTCCTTATCATGTTTTATCTTAATCATGATTTTTTTCACTAATTCACCTATTACTTGCATCATGTCACCACTACATTCATTATGGTCTGTCTTTCCTTTTTCTCCTTTTCCCCTTCCTTGGCCAGTTTCAAATTTTTAATTATATATCTATTCTATGAATTATGGTCCGGTTTCAGCTTGCAATTTATTATCTATTTTGTTTATAAGTATATATTAAATTAAATTAACCATCTAATCCCGCTGCTCCTGGTGCGCAGTGTAGATCACGGACGCCATCTTTTCAGAGCCTCTGTTCCCCCTATTATTCCTTATGTAGATGTGCATCCACAGGAATGGCGTCGGGCGCCATTTTTGTGTAGCCGTTGCTCATGGTGCGCAGTATAGACCATGGACGCCATTTTTTCAGAGCCTCTGTTCCCCCTACTATATATATATATTTTTTTTTTTTGTAGACGCGCATGCGCAGGAACGGTGTCGGGTGCCATTTTGGTGTAGCCCGTGCGTTCTTTTATATTAGACACTAGAGATCTTTGGCGTTGTAGGTCATTTCCGGTAGTTAGCTGAGGCGCTTCCTGATACCACAGGTGTGTTAATAGTTTCTTTATTGAATACCCTATATATCCTTGCTCCTATTTAGTATACACATACTCCTTGACAAAGCCGGTCACGGTGAAACGCGTTGGAGGTGATTGCAGGGACGTGGAACCTATCTTCTTTTTACATGTGGGGTCAAGTATTTACATTCTGACACCTTCACTTTTAGCACCTTATTTTTTGTTTTCTTGCACTGCTTTTTTACATTTATTGTATACACTTATATTTCTGTGTTGCACATTGCACTTTATGCATATTTATTTTTAAGGTTAAACACACTTTTTATGCTTTAAACAGAGTGTCACATTGCACGTATTTTATAGCAACAGGTGCTTTTATGATCCATTGGTGATCAGTTGACCCCGACATTTACGCCTTTCTTCTTTTTTACATCCTTTTCCCGTCCCTGCTATCTTTTGCATTTTTTAAGTTCATTTATTTACATATATATATATATATATATATATATAAAATATTTTTTTAAATAATTATACACATTATCAAATTGCGCTAATGATTACTATTTTTATGTGTGTTATTTAGCTATATATTATTATCAATCTTTTTTGCTTGTGTATGATATATGTATTTTTTGTAAAATAAAACTATATTTATTAAACTTGATGGTTATTGATTTATCAGATTAATATATTTCTTATTCATTTTATTATATACATTTTTTATTCTTGGTGGGTTTACCCTATACGCTGTAGTGGCGTATTTATAGGTTTTTTACCTAATACCTTTGTCGAGGAGGACCGAAGCCCAAACATATAGTCAATTAACTCATGTCTATTTATTGCCCATCTAGGGTTGTTCTTCTCCTTCTCAAAAGCGCTTTTGATTTGTAAGTATGAAAAGTATTCGCTCTGACTAATACTAAATTCCCTATTGAATGTTTTCCACTCTTTTAACGTGCTTTCTATCACAAAATCTTTAACTCTAATAACCCCATTTCTTTCCCAGTTAACATATTCCTTTAGTTTCATCATTTCTGGAAAATTTCCATTACCCCACACTCTGGGATGCTTTTACTAATAAATTTGATTCCGATATTGTTTTTTCGTGACATATTCTACTTTATGTTAGTGGTAAATTTTCGTAGATACTTACATCATTTTTTGGTGAAAAATTCAAAAATTTGATGAAAAATTTGAAAATGTTGCATTTTTCTAACTTTGAAGTTCTCTGCTTGTAAGGAAAATAGACATACCAAATAAATTATATATTGATTCACATATACAATATGTCTACTTTATATTTGCATCATAAAGTTAACATGTTTTCACTTTTGGAAGACATCAGAGGGCTTCAAAGTTCAGCAGCAATTTTCTAATTTTTAGCAAAATTTTCAAAATCGGAATTTTTCATGGACCAGTTCAGGTTTGAAGTGGAATTTAAGGGCCTTCATATTAGAAATACCCCATAAATGACCCAATTATAAAAACTGCACCCCTCAAAGTATTCAAAATGACATTCAGTAAGTATGTTAACCCTTTAGGTGTTTCACAGGAATAGCAGCAAAGTGAAGGAGAAAATTCAAAATCTTCATTTTTTTACACTTGCATGTTCTTGTAGACCCAGTTTTTGAATTTTTACAAGGGGTAGAAGGAGAAAAATCCTCTCAAAATTTGTAACCCAATTTCTCTCGAGTAAGAAAATACCTCATATGTGTATGTAAAGTGTTCGGCGGGCGCAGTAGAGGGCTCAGAAGGGAAGGAGCAACAATGGGATTTTGTTGAGAGAGTTTTTCTGAAATGGTTTTTGGGGGGCATGTCACATTTAGGAAGCCTCTATGGTGCCAGGACAGCAACCCCCCCCCCCAACATCGCACACTATTATGGAAACTACACCCCTCAAGGAACGTAACAAGGGGTATGGTGAGCCTTAACACCCCACAGGTGTTTGACAACTTTTTGTTAAAGTTGGATGTGTAAATGAAAAAAATAAATGTTTTCACTAAAATGCTGTTTTTTCCCAAATTTTACTTTTTTTTTTTTTTTACAAGGGGTAATAGGAGAAAATGCCTCCCAGAATTTGTAACCCCATTTTTTCTGAGTATGGAAATACCCCATGTTTGGACGTCAAGTGCTCTGCGAGCGCACTACAATGCTCAGAAGAAAAGTAACAGTGGGCTGTGCAAACAAAAAAATTATATTTTTCATTTTCACTGACCACTGTTCCAAAAATCTGTCAGACACCTGTGGGGCGTAAATGCTCACTGTACACCATGTTACATTCCGTGAGGGGTGTAGATTCCAAAATGGAGTCACACGTGGGTATTTATTTTTTTGCGTTTATGTCACAACCGCTGTAAAATCAGCCACCCCTGTGCAAATCACCAATTTAGGCCTCAAATGTACATAGTGCGCTCCCACTCCTGAGCCTTGTTGTGCGCTCGCAGAGCATTTTGCGCCCACATGTGGGGTATTTCCATACTCAGGAGAAATTGTGTTACAAATTTTGGGGGTCTTTTTTTCCTTTTACCTCTTGTGAAAATAAAAAGTAAAGGGCAACACCAGCATGTTAGTGTAAAAAAATGTTTTTTTACACTAACAGGCTGGGGTAGACCCCAACTTTTCCTTTTCATAAAGGGTAAAAGGAGAAAAAGCCCCCAAAATTTGTAGTGCAATTTCTCCCGAATACGGAAATACCCCATATGTGGCACTAAACTGTTTCTTTGAAATACGACAGGGCTCCAAAGTGAGAGAGCGCCATGCGCATTTGAGGACTAATTTAGGGAATGCATAGGGGTGGACATAGGGGTATTCTATGCCAGCGATTCCCAAACAGGGTGCCTCCAGCTGTTGCTAAACTCCCAGCATGCCTGGACAGTCAGTGGCTGTCCAGAAATGCATGGAGTTGTTTTGCAACAGCTGGAGGCTCCGTTTTGGAAACACTGACGTATAATAACTTTTTTATTTTTTATTGGGGGGGGGGGGGACAGTGTAAAGGGTGTACATGCAGTGTTTTACTCTTTATTATGTGTTAGTGTAGTGTAGTGTTTTTAGGGTACATTCGCACTGGCGAGTTATGGTGAGTTTCCCGCTAGGGGTTTGTGCTGCAGCGAAAAATTTGCCGCAGCTCATACTTGAAGCAGGAAACTTACTGTAAACCTGCCTGTGTGAATGTACCCTGTACGTTCACATGGGGGGCAAACCTCCAGCTGTATAAAAACTACAACTCCCAGCATGCACGGTCTGTCAGTACATGCTGGGAGTTGTAGTTTTGCAACAGCTGGAGGCACACTGGTTGGAAAATACTGAGTTAGGTAACAGAACCTAACTGATGGTTTTCCAACCAGTGTGCCTCTAGCTGTTGCAAAACTACAACTCCCAGCATGTACTGACAGACTGTGCATGCTGGGAGTTGTAGTTTTGCAACAGCTGGAGGCACACTGGTTGCAAAACCTTCATTTAGGTTGTTACTTAACTCAGTATTTTCCAACCAGTGTGTCTCCAGCTGTTGCAAAACTACAACTCCCAGCATGTACTGATCACAGAAGGGCATGCTGGGAGATGTAGTTATGCAACAGCTGGAGGTACACAACTACAACTCCCAGCATGCTGAGACAGCTGTTTGCTGTTTGGGCATGCTGGGATTTGCAGTTTTGCAACATCTGGAGTGCTACAATTTAGAGACCAGTGAACAGTGAACAGTGATCTCCAAACTGTGGACCTCCAGATGTTGCAAAACTACAAATCCCAGCATGCCCCGTCTGGGCATGCTGGGAGTTGTAGTTTTGCAACATCTGGAGGGCTACAGTCTAGAGACCACTATAGTGGTCTCAGACTGTAGCCCTAGGCAACTTACCGCTAGGCAACTTACCGGCTTCTGTCAGATCCAGGGAGCCGTCCTCTTCTGCCGCACGCCGCCTGCCGATCACAGTCGCTCCGCTGCCTCCGGACGGGTAAGTGGACGTCGGCGCCCGGTCCTCTTCATTTTCCCCGTTCTGGCCCGCCTATTGTGGGTGGACGGGGAAAACAAAAGTAAAGCCCCCCCACCCCTGATCTGCTATTGGTGGTCACGTCTAGACCATCAATAGCAGGGATAGGAGGGGTGACCCTCCTATCCCTTCAGGGGGATCGTGGGTGTCTTAGACAACCGCGATCCCCCTTATATTCCGGGTCACCATAGACCCGTATGACCCGGAATTGCGGCAAATCGCAAGTGTGAATTCACTTGTGATTTGCGACAATCGCCGACATGGGAGGGGGAGGGGCATTTGCACAGGGTGCCTGCTGATCGATGTCAGCAGTCACCCGGGGACCGAAATTCCCACGGGCGTATGGAAACGCCCTTCGTTCTTAAGTACCAGGACGCAAGGGAGTATGCATACGCCCTTCGTCCCCAACAGGTTAAGGACCAGGCCAATTTTATATTAGCATTTTGTTTTTTTCTCCTCGCCTTCTAAAATCCATAACTCTTTTATATTTCCATCTACAGACCCATATAAGGGCTTGTTTTTTGCGTGACCAATTGTACTTTGTAATGAAATATCTCAATTTACCATAAAATGTACGGCGAACTCAAAAAAATATTTTTTTAGGGAGGAAATTTTGCACATTTTGTAGGGTTTCGTTTTCACACTATACAATTTACGGTAAAAATAACGTGTTCTTTATTCTGTGGGTCAATATGATTAAAATGATACCCATGGCTAGATACTTTTATATTTTTGTACCGCTTAAAAAAAATCTAAAACTTTTTGTACAAAATCAGTAATGTAAAATCGCCCTATTTTGACCACCTTTAACTTTTTCATTTTTCCGTATATACGGCGGTATGAGGGCTCTTTTTTTGCACCATCATCTGTACCTTTTATTGATACCACAGTTGCATATATAAAACTTTTATATAATTTTTTTTTTTTATTGTAAAATGTGACAAGAAAAGCAGCATTTTTTTTACTTTTTTAAAAATGTTTATGTTTACACCATTCACCGTAAGGGATCATTAACATTATATTTTGATAGTTCGGACATTTACGCACACGGTGATACCAAATAGGTTTATATAAAAAAAATTACGCTTTTTGGGGGTAAAATGGGAAAAACTGACAATTTTCATTTTTATTGGGGGAGGGGAGTTTTCACTTTTTTTTTTACTTTTTTTTTTTCAAATTTTTTTTTTTAGCACTTTTTATGTCCCCATAGGGGACAGTCTATAGCAGTGGTCTTCAACCTGCAGACCTCCAGACCTTCAACCTGCAGACCTCCAGCCATTGGCTGTCCAAGCATGCTGGGAGTTGTAGTTTTGCAACATCTGGAGGTCTGCAGGTTGAAGACCACTGATCTATAGCAATCCTTTGATTGCTAATAATGTCCAGTGCTATGCATAGGTCATAGCACTGATCAGCATTATCGGTGATCTTCTGCTCTGGTCTGCTCGATTTCAGACCAGAGCAGGAGACGCCAGTAGACGGACGGAGGCAGGTGAGGGGACCTCCGTCCGCCATTTCAGGAGATCGGATCACCGCGGCAGCGCTGCCGGCGATCCGATCACCTATTTCATCATGCGCATTGCCGCAGATACCGTGATCAGTACAGATCACGGCATCTGAGGGGTTAATGGTGGACATCTGCGCGATCAGGGATGTCGGCCATTACAGGCGGCTCCCGGCTCCTGATAGCAGCTGGAACCTGCTGTGTATGACACGAGCTCCACTCCAATACTCGCGGTCATGCACAGGATGTAAATGTATGTCCTGGTGCGTGAAGTACTGCCAAACCAGGATGTACATTTACGTCCGTGGTCGTTAAGGGGTTACAGTGCTCCACAAATCATCTGCTGCTCGGAATTGTGTGACAGAGTGCAATTTAGGGTTTAATCCCTGTATATTTTTTTTATTGTGGTGCTGCACTGTTGGGTCCTGCTGCTGTTCACAAATACATTATTTTTCAGCGGACTGTTGTGCATTTGTCTGCCCTCATACGTGCATAACACATGCCTACATCAAAGCAGTCTACTATTCTGTATCTGTAACAAGTCTAGATACTGGCAAAAGTAATCACCTGTTGGCGTTTAAAAAAAAATACTTATTTTTTCTGCGTATAGTTGCGCATATTATTGCCCTCATCAGTGCATACTGCATAGGTACATCCAAGTTTTGTACCATTTAGTACCTGTTAATCTGTCAAGGTGCTCCATACTGTCAAAGTCCAAACAATAGTATTCACCAGCTGGTGTTTTACAAAAATACAGAGTTTTTTCTGCATATAGTTGTGAATATTACTGCCCTCATCAGTGCATACCGCATACGTACATCCAAGTAGTATACCATCTTGTGCCTGTTAATCTGTAAAGGGCCTGCATACTGTGAAAGGACAGCCATAAGTAATCACCTGCTGCTGTTCTAGACAAATACTGTTTAAAGAGTAGTGTAGCGTATTGTAATACCCTCATAAATGCACTAAGTATGTCAGGCAGAGAAGTGCCAGGACGTGCACCTGCCATCTTTGTACATTTCTTTGTATCGTTATTTTACTATAAATCCCTAACAATTGAGGATAGAATATTATAACTGATATAATGTTTTTAAACAGTTGCCTATAATTTTCGCAGTCTTTTCGCCGGTATATATGACGGCATCCCCGGCTTGTACAATCATTGGACCTGACGAAGAGGGGATCACACCCTTCGAAACACGTTGTCCCGCCCCCTGTGATATGGCCGTTTCATTTTATTTTATTTCTTTTATACAAGAAAATACACCTGGTTTTAATACCCCCGTTTGGATTGGATTCTTACCCTAACTGGGACTTAATCGACACCTGCAAGGAGAGCGCCTGAGTGCACCTATATTTTCTGCCGCCGAGCAGATCACAGCTTCTTTCAAGGAAACTGTGCATGCACTTCAGCCACTCGTACACCGCCAAGCACACCTTCCTTGAGCTGCAGCGTCGGAACGGTATCCCACAACATAGTCTTATTTGTGACGTTGCCACACGTTGGAATTCCACTCTCCATATGTTAACCAGACTATACGAACAAAGAAAAGCCATCACCGATTTATTGATGATCCAAGCAGATAGGAGTACTCCCCTGTGTAACTTCAATGTGAGAACTAGAGATGAGTAAATTCGATTCGTCACGAACTTCTCAGCTGGGCAGTTGATGTCTTTTCCTGCATAAATTAGTTCAGCTTTCAGGTACTCCCGTGGGCTGGAAAAGGTGGATACAGTCCTAGGAGACTCCTTCCTAGGACTGTATCCACCTTTTCCAGCCCACCGGAGCACCTGAAAGCTGAACTAATTTATGCAGGATAAGTCATCAACTGCCGAGCCGAGAAGTTCGTGACGAATCGAATTTACTCTAAATTCGCTCATCTCTAGTGAGAACCAGTGGCAGCTCATACGTGACACCTGCCGTTTGCTGAGGCCCTTTGAGGAAGCCACATTATTTGTAAGTCGCCTGGATTACGCCATGAACGACGTAATTCCACTCCTACATTTCCTACAACAAATGATTGAAACCATGGCTGGTCACGGCAATGGAGACGTTGCGCCTACATCTCAAGGCTACATGAGCCCTGTGGGGGCTGAACTGGAGGAGGAGGAGGAGGAGGGGCAGAGCGGAGCACAGTTTAGGTTGGATGAGATGGCTGGTGTTTCTAGTCATCGGACAGGAGAGGAGGAGCAGGAGCAGCCAGAGGAGCTGGAGGGTTATGAGGAAGGCGAGACAGAGGACCCAGACACACCGTGGCAGTATGCAGTGGAGATGGAGGCAGGTAGTCCCTCCGAGTCACTGGCGCAAATGGCACGATGCATGCTCAGTTGCTTGCGTAGTGACCCCCGAATAGTCAAAATTTGTCAGCGGGATGACTTCTGGATCTCCACCTTATTAGACCCTCGCTACCGTCCCAGAATGGGGGCCTTTTTTTTTACACCCACTGAGAGGGAGGACAAACTGACCTACTACAGAGAGATTCTACGTAGTCAGTTGGCCGATGCCTATCGGCCACATGGTCCATCCACTCGCAGGTCTGACTCGGGGGGCCCTGTGCGCTCACCTTCCACTGCCATGGCTGCTGGGGAGGGGAGGGGTGGCAGGAGCAGTACCAGCTCAATCAGCAGCAGCCTGGGTCTACAGTCGCTGATGAGTAGCTTTCTTCACCCGCATAGTGAAGCAACTCATCCCATGGAGCAGGACCTGAACCAGCAGGTGGTGGCATACCTTGACATGACCATGCCAACAACCAATGAAGATTCGCTGGACTTCTGGGCAGCCAAACTTGATTTATGGCCGCAACTAGCAGAGTTTGCCCTGGAAAACCTGTCCTGCCCGGCCAGTAGTGTGCCATCAAAGCGGGTGTTTAGTGCGGCCGGGGCCATAGTCACCCCAAGGCGAACTCGTCTGTCCACTAAAAATGTGGAGAGACTGACGTTTGTCAAGATGAATCAGGGATGGATCAGCCAGGATTTTTAGCCACCAATGCCAGATGCCTCAGAGTAGATTGACCATGCTGCTACACCAACACTTCCCAATTATGGTTGGTTATGAAACCCTCTTGGGTTATCAATTAGGGTTATGAAACCCTCTTTGGTACTGCGATTGCCTGCTCCTGGCTCATCCTGTGTCTTTCAGGAACTACTTGCCTCACTGATGCTTCTAGCCTTGGGCCTTTAATTTTTTGAAGTTTAACAGTAGCTAAATACATGCTTAATGCAAATTTCAACATTGATCTTTAAATGTAAGGGGTTATGAAACCCTCTTTGGTACTGCGAATGACTGCTCCTGACTCATCCTGTGTCTTTCAGGAACTAATTGCCTCCCTGATGCCTCAGGCCTTGGGCCTTTAATTTTTGGATGTTTAGCAGTAGCTAAATACATACTTAATGCAAATTTCAACATTGATCTTTAAATGTAAGGGGTTATGAAACACTCTTGTGTACTGCGAATGACTGCTCCTGACTCATTCTGTGTCTTTCAGGAACTTCTTGCCTCACTGATGCTTCTGGCCTTGGGCCTTTAATTTTTGGAAGTTTAGCAGTAGCTAATACATGCTTAATGTAAATTTCAACAATGATCTTTAAATTCTCGGCGCTCTGCCAGGGCCTTCTCCTACCCCGCCGGGGCAGATCCGAGGACCTCACTAAACCATCCAATCGGTAGTAGAGACATGCGGTGTGTACAAATGGCAGGGACTTAATGAACCCGAGCTTATGACCCGCACTTAGTTGGGATTCTTCTTTCCTGGCAAATAATTGCAATCCCTGATCCCTATCACGAACGGGGTTCAGCAGGTTACCCGCACCTGTCGGTGAACACCGGTTATTGCTCGATCTCACGATTCATCGTGCAATGTAAGGGGTTATGAAAGCCTCTTGGGTACTGCTGATGCCTACTCCTGACTGCTCCTGTGTCTTTCAGGAACTATTTGACTTCATGATGCTTCTGGGCTTAGGCCTTTAATTTTAGGATCTTTGAAATACATACATACATGCTTAATTAAAATTTCTACATTTATGGTGCAATGTATAGGGTTATTAACCCCTTAAGGACTCTTGACATACGCGTACATCATGACACCCTGGTACTTATGGACCCATGACGTACGCGTACGTCATGGAGAATTCCGGCCCCCGCCGGACGGGGATCGGACCGGGATGCCTGTTGAAATCATTCAGAAGGCATCCTGTGCAAACGCCCAGGGGGGTCATCAGATCCCCCCATGTCGGCGATCGCGGCAAATCGCAACTGAATTCACACTTGCGATTTGCGTGATTCCAGGTCATTACGGTCTATGGTGACCCGGAATATAAGGGGGATCGCGGTTGTCTAAGACACCCAGGATCCCCTAAAGGGATAGGAGTGAGGTGGCAGGGGTGCCACCCCTCCTATCCCTGCTATTGGTGGTCTAGACGCGTCCACCAATAGCAGATCGGGGGGGGGTTAACTTTAGTTTTCCCCATCCTGCCCACCCACAATAGGCAAGGCAGGATGGGTAAACGAAGGGGACCAGCGCCAAAGAATCCACTTACCGATCCGGGTGGGCGTCGGAGGCAGCGGGCGACGGAGATCGGCGGGGGCCAATGTCGGGCGGCTGGATCGTACAGAAGCCGGTGAGTTGCCTAGCAACATCTGGAGGGTACAGTTTGAGACCACTATACAGTGGTCTCTAACTGTAGCCCTCCAGATGTTGCAAAACTACAACTCCCAGCATGCTCAGACAGCTGTTTGGGCATACTGGAATATGTAGTTTTGCAACAGCTGGAGGGCTACAGTTAGAGACCACTATACAGTGGTTTCTAACTGTAGCCCTCCAGATCTCGCAAAACTATAACTCCTAGCATGCCCAAACTGCTGTTTGCTGTCTGAGCATGCTGGGATTTGTAGTTTTGCAACAGCTGGAGGACCACAGTTTGGAGATCACTGTGGCCCTCCAGATGTTGCAAAACTGCAAATCCCAGCATGCCCAAACAGCAAACCGCTGTCTCGGCAAGCTGGGAGTTGTAGTTGTGTACCTCCAGCTATTGCATAACTGCATCTCCCAGCATGCCCTTCAGCGATCAGTACATGCTGGGAGTTCAATACTAACTGAAGGTTTTCCAACCAGTGTGCCTCCAACTGTTGCAAAAGTACAACTCCCAGCATGCACGGTCTGTCAGTACATGCTGGGAGTTGTAGTTTTGATACAGCTGGAGGTTTGCCCCCCCCCCCCCCCCCCCCCCCATGTGAACGTACAGGGTACATTCACACAGGCAGATTTACAGTAAATTTTTCGCCACAGCGCAAACTCCTAGCGGGAAACTCACCGTAACATGCCAGTGCGAATGTACCCCAAAAACACTACACTACACTAACAAATAATAAAGGGTAAAACCCTACATAAGCACCCCCTTACACTGTCCCCCCCCCAATAAAAATTAAAAACATATTGTATGGCAGTGTTTCCAAAATGGAGCCTCCAGCTGTTGCAAAACAACAACTCCCAGCATTTCCGGACAGTCACTGACTGTCCAGGCATGCTGGGAATTTAGCAACAGCTAGAGGCACCCTGTTTGGGGATCACTGGCGTAGAATACCCCTATGTCCACCCCTATGCAATCCCTAATTTAGTCCTCAAATGCGCATGGCGCTCTCTCACTTCGGAGCCCTGTCGTATTTCAAGGAAACAGTTTAGGGTCACATATGGGGTATTTACTTACTCGGGAGAAATTGCACTACAAATTTTGGGGGGCTTTTTCTCCTCTTACACCTTATGAAAAGGAAAAGTTGGGGGCTACTTCAGCTTGTTAGTGTAAAAAAAAAAAATATTACACTAACATGCTGGTGTTGCCCCATACTTTTTATTTTCACAAGTGTTAAAAGGAAAAAAAGACCCCCAAAATTTGTAACGCAATTTCTCCTGAGCACGGAAATGCCCCAGATGTGGGCGTAATATGCTCTGCGGGCGCACAACAAGGCTCAGGAGAGAGAGCGCACTATGTACATTTGAAGCCTAAATTGGTGATTTGCACAGGGGTGGCTGATTTTACAGCGGTTCTGCCATAAACGCAAAAAAAGAAATACCCACATGTGACCCCATTTTGGAAACTACAACCCTCACGGAATGTAACAAGGGGTATAGTGAGCCTTAACACCCCACATGTGTTTAATGAAAATTCTTCAAAATGGAAAAAAAAACATTTTTTTTCACTAAAATGCTGGTGTTACCCATCATTTTCACAAGGAAAAATAGGAAAAAAGCCCCCCAAAATTTGTAACCCCATTTCTTCTGAGTAAGAACATACCCCATATGTGGATGTAAAGTGCTCTGCTGGCGCACTACAATGCTCAGAAGAGAAGGAGCGCCATTGGGATTTTCAAGAGAAAATTTGTCCGGAATTTAAGGCCACGTGTGTTTACAAAGTCCCCATAGAGCCAGAACAATGGACCCCCCCCCCCCACATGTGACCCCATTTTGGAAACTACACCCCTCATGTAATGTAATAAGGGGTACAGTGTGCATTTACGCCCACCAGGGGTCTGACAGATTTTTGGAACAGTGGTCCGTGAAAAAGAAAAATGTAATTTTTCATTTGCACAGCCCACTGTTCCAAAGATCTGTCAAACTCCAGTGGGGTGTAAATACTTACTGCACCCCTTATTAAACTCTGTGAGGGGTGTAGTTTCCAAAATGGGGTCACATGTGGGGGGGGGTTCCCCTGTTCTGGCACCACGGAGGGCTTTTTAAACACACATGGCCCCCGACTACTATTCCAAACAAATTCTGTCTCCAAAAGCTCAATGGCGCTCCTCCTCTTCTGAGCATTGTAGTGCGCCAGCAGAGCACTTGACGTCCACACATTGGGTATTTCCATACTCAGAAGAGATGGGGTTACAAATTTTATACCCCTTATAAAAATGTAAAATTTGGGGGAAAACCAGCATTTTAGTGAAAAAAAAATTTTTTTTTCATTTACACATCCGACTTTAACAAAAAGTCGTCAGACACCTGTGAGGTGTTAAGGCTCACTGTACCCCTTGTTGCGTTCATTGAGGGGTGTAGTTTTAAAAATAGTATGTGTTTTTTTTTTTTTGCTGTCCTGGCACCACAGGGGCTTCGTAAATGCGACATGCCCTCCAAAAACCATTTCAGCAAAATTTGCTTTTCAAAAGCCAAATGTGACTTCTTCTCTTCTGAGCATTGTAGTGCGCCAGCAGAGCACTTGACGTCCACACATGGGGTATTTCCATACTCGAAAGAGATGGGGTTACAAATTTTGAGGGGCATTTCGTCCTATTATCCCTTGTAAAAATTGACAATTTGGGGGAAAACTAGCATTTTAGTGAAAAAAAATATAATTTACATATCCAACTTTAACGAAAAGTCGTCAAACACCATTGCGGTGTTAAGGCTCACTGGACCTCTAGTTATTTGCCTTGAGGGGTGTAGTTTCCAAAATAGTATGCCATGTGTTTTTTTTTTGCTGTTCTGGCACCATAGGGGCTTCCTAAATGCGACATGCCCCATAAAAACCATTTCCAAAAAACTCACTCTCCAAAATCCCACTGTAGCTCCTTCCCTTCTGAGCCCTCTAGTGCACCCGCCGAACACTTGACATACACATATGAGTTATTACCTTACTCGAAAGAAATTGGGTTACACATTTTAGGAAGATTTCTCTCCTTTTACCCCTTGTAAAAATTCAAAAACTGGGTCTACAAGATCATGCCAGTGTAAAAAATGAAGATTTTGAATTTTATCCATCAATTTGCTGCTATTCCTGTGAAACACCTAAAGGGTTAACAAACCTTTTGAATGTCATTTTGAATACTTTGAGGGGTGCAGTTTTTATAATGGGGTCATTTGTGGGGTATGTCTAATAAGAAGACCCTTCAAATCCACAAAACAGAACTGGTCCCTGAAAAATTTCAAATTTGAAAATTTTGTGAAAAATTTGAAAATTGCTGCTATACTTTGAAGCCCTCTGATGGCTTCCAAAAGTAAAAACATGTCAATTTCATGATGACATCATAAAGTAGACATGTTGTATATGTGAATCAATATAAAAATGTATTTGGAATATTCATTTTCCTTATAAGCAGAGAGCTTCAAAGTAAAATAAAATGCAAAATTTTCAATTTTTTCATCAAATTTAAGAATTTTCACGATGCAAGTATCAACAATATGTTACCACTAACAAGTAGAATATGTCATGAAAAACAATCTCAGAATCAGAATGAAAGGTAAAAGCATCCTAGAGTTATTAATGTTTAAAGTGACAGTGGTCAGATGTGCAAAAAATGGCCAGGTCCTACAGTGAAAATTGGCTGGGTGCTTAAGGGGTTAAACACTCTTGGGTAGTGTTTTTTTCAAATTTTCTGATAATGTTCACAGTAATAAACTTGAATTTTCCAGAATAATAACCATTACACCATTGAATGCTTGTTGCATGTGATATTTTTATAAAAATTTTCAAAAAAAATAAAACGGAGAGGGATGAACTCTGCTTCTTTATTTCATAAAAAAATATTTTAGAGAAGAATGTCTTTTGGTGGTCCACCGTCCTCCATTATAGAGTCTTCTGGACTCTTGGATATGCGCTTGTTCTTAAACAAAGGTACAAAAACAAAAAACGGCCAGTCAGGGATATGGAGACGTTGCGCCTACATCTTACTGCCACATGAGCCCTGTGGGTGCTTGTGAGATTCGGTCCTTTGAACCCACACGGCGGGGTCCGGGACACAAATTTTGATTTAAATTCCAAATAAAAAAAATCAGACATTTCAATGGTCTCCTCATGCTGCAGCCAACTCCAGGCTGCGTCATTCAGGTAATATATAGAGAGCACCCGCTGTCCTAAATTTTCGTCAAAAATGTCTGTCTTTTTGTGAAGCTTTGGTGTGTATCAGCCAACTCCAGGCTGTGTCATTCAGGCAATATATGGTTTACTGATGGCGCTGCTGGGCCTGGGTCTGGAAATTTCAAATGTTCTCATAGGTAGCACCCGCTATCCAAAAGTCTTCTTCATAAATTTCCACAATTGTTGTGTTTTTTTGGGGGGGATTGTGAAGCCCTGCTGTGTACTCATGCATCAGCCAACTCCAGGCTGTGTCATTCAGGCAATATATAGGTAGCACCCGCTGTCCTAAATCTTCTTCGAAATTTTTTAAAATGGTTGTTTTTTCTTTGGGATTCTTAAGCCCTGGTGTGTACTCAATGCTGCTTCCTGCTACACTCTGTCAGCCCGTTGGTCCTGTGACAGTGTGCTGCTCCACCTCCACATCCTTAACTGTGTCTTAAGCCTCCACTGCCCGGACAAGTCTCAGAGGCCCTTCAGCATACCATGTGTGCAGGGTACGGCGGTGTCACGCTGTTCTTCACATGGTTTGCCTTGGCGAAAAGTCTTGGAAACAATGGCCGGTCAGGGCAATGGAGAAGTTGCGCCTACATCTCACGGCCACATGAGCCCTGTGGGGCTTGTTGGATTTGGTCCTTCGTACCCACACGCGGGGGTCCGGGACACTGAAAGTTTGTTTTAAATTTCAAATTAAAAAATGATGGTGCTGCTGTGCCTGGGTCTGGGAATTTCAAATTTTCTCATAGGTAGCACCCGCTATCCAAAATCTTTTTCAGAAATTTCTAAAATTGTGGTGCTTTTTTTGGGGGGGGTATTGTGAAGCCCTGCTGTGTACTCGTGGCTCAGCCAACTCCAGGCTGTGTCATTCAGGCAATGTATGGTTTACTGATGTTGCTGTGGGGGCTTGTTGGATTTGGTCCCCATTTCGTACCCATGCGATGGGGTCCGGGACACTGAAAGTTAGTTTATTTTCAAATCATAAAATGATGGCGCTGCTGGGCCCTGGTCTGGGAATTTCAAATTTTCTCATAGGTAGCACCCACTATCCAAAATCTTTTCCCAAAATTTTAAAATTGTGGTGTTTTTTTTTTTGGGGGGGGGGGGGGGGGGGTTGTGAAGCCCTGCTGTGTACTCGTGCATCAGCCAACTCCAGGCTGTGTCATTCAGGCAATATATGGTTTACTGATGCCGCTGTGGGGCCTGGGTCTGGGAATTTCAAATTTTCTCATAGGTAGCAACCGCTATCCAAAATCTTTTTCAAACATTTCTAAAATTGTGGTGTTATTTGAGGGGGATTGTGAAGCCCTGCTGTGTGTGTACTCGTGCATCAGCCAACTCCAGGCTGTGTCATTCAGGCAATATATGGTTTACTGATGTTGCTGTGGGGGCTTGTTGGATTTGGTCCTTCATACCCACACAATGGGGTCCAGGACACTGAAAGTTAGTTTATTTTCAAATCAAAAAATGATGGCGCTGCTGGGCCTGGGTATTTTAAATTTTCTCATAGGTAGCACCCGCTATCCAAAATCTTTTTCAAAAATTTCTAAAATTGTGGTGTTTTTTGGGGGGGGGGATTGTGAAGCCCTGCTATGTACTCGTGCATCAGTCAACTCCAGGCTGTGTCATTCAGGCAATATATGGTTTACTGATGCCGCTGTGGGGCCTGGGTCTGGGAATTTCAAATTTTCTCATAGGTAGCACCCGCTATCCAAAATCTTTTTTTTTAAATTCTAAAATTATGGTGTTTGTTTTATTTATTTTTTTGGAGGGGGGTTGTGAAGCCCTGCTGTGTACTCGTGCATCAGCCAACTCCAGGCTGTGTCATTCAGGCAATATATGGTTTACTGATGTTGCTGTGGGGGCTTGTTGGATTTGGTCCTTCGTACCCACACGATGGGGTCCAGGACACTGAAAGTTAGTTTTAAATTTCAAATAAAAAAAAATGATGGCACTGCTGGGCCTGAGTATTTCAAATTTTCTCATAGGTAGCAACCGCTATCCAAAATCTTTTTCAAAAATTTCTAAAATTGTTGTGTTTTTTCTTAGGGATTGTGAAGCCTTGGTGTGTACTCATGCATCAGCCAACTCCAGCCTGTGTCATTCAGGCAATATATGGTTTACTGATGCCGCTGTGGGGCCTGGGTCTGGGAATTTCAAATTTTCTCATAGGTAGCACCCGCTATCCAAAATCTTCGGTTTAAATTTCTTAATTCATCTTTTAATCTTCGGGATTGTGAAGGCCTAGTGCCTACTCATGCTGCTGGCAACTCCGGGCTGTGCCATTCATCCACTATATGGTCTCCTCATGCTGCCAACACCTATACGCTGTTTCATTCAGCCACTATATGGTCTCCTCATGAAGCCAACATGTCCACACTGTGTCATTATGCCACTATATGGTGTCCTCATGCTGCCAACATGTCCACACTGTCATTCAGCCATTATATCGTGTCATCATGCTGCCAACACCTCCACGCTGTGCCATTCAGCCAATATATGGTCTACTCATGCTGCCAACACCTCCACGCTGTGTCATTCAGTCCCTATATGGTCTCCTGACACTGATGCCACCACCAGGCTCTGTCATTGTGCTGCTGTGAGGCAGTGATTCTAAAAGCGATGCCGGTAATCTGCATGTTATTCTGAATAACAGTATTATTTCACTAACCCAGCACACTCCATATGCGTTTTAGAACACAGCAAAGTGTTCTATACCCCTATAAAGGGCTGTATGTAGGCTAGAAATAGCCTTTTTTAATAGAGATTCACTGAGAAAAAAATTTGGATTGAAACAAACTTTTCGGAAAATTCGGCCGAATCGAATTTTTGAAAAGTTCGCTCTTCTCTAGCTGTGAGATTACCATAACACTGTGGCTAGCTTTCTGTGAACTTGTATTTCCTGTTTTTAGTTTTCTTGTTTGCCTACAAATCCCATCATTCCCTTTTCCTACTTCCCACACATCAGCCACCCCACCCATTGAAACATAAATGAGCTGCAGACCTGTGGTCTTCGATCAGGATGCCTACAGCTGTTGCATTAGCTGCAGATTGCTCTCTCCGCCCATTGAAGCAGACAGGCTCCCTAGCATCAGCTGACTAGTGAGTCAGGTCTTGACCGCATTGCAAGCTGGGAAAAATCTGAGACAGCAGTCATTTTGTATGCTGTTAAAAATAATTATTGGGGTGAAAATCACATAAGAATTGTGAGAAAACCTTCACACACAGGTAAAGACACTATATTATGAACTACACTAACTTTACAGCCCCTGTAGCATAGTGAAATAAAAACAAATCCCGGAATACCCCTTTAAGGGGTTAAGGATCAGGGGTTTTTCCATTTTTGCACTTTCATTTTTTCCTCCTCACCTTTTAAAAATCATAACACTTTACATTTTCCACCTACAGACCCATATGAGGGCTTATTTTCTTCACCATTCATTTTGTTTGTAATAACATCAATCAATTCACCACAAAATCTACAAAACCAGAAAATAAATATATGTGGGGCAATATTGGGGGGGGCGACACTTTGTAACTATTGGGGGCTTCTGATTCTACGCAGAGCACTATTCGGTAAAAATTACACCTTATCCTAATTCTGTAGGTCCATACAATTAAATTGATACCCAACATATATATAGCTTTGATTTTGTTTTTCTTCTGTTAAAAAATTATACATTTTTGCACCAAAATTAGTGCATTTAAAAATGTCCTCTTCTGACCTCTATAAGTTTTTATTTTTTTGTATATGTCTAAGGGCTCATTTTTTGCGCTGTGATCTGTAGTTTATATCAGTTAAATTTAGTTTTGATGGGACTCTTTGATTGCTTTCTAGACATTTTTTAGGCTATGCGAAGTTAAAAAATAAGCAATTCTTCACTTTTTTTTTACGTATATGCAATTGACCCTGCCGTTTAATTAACATTATATTTTTATAGTTCCGACATTTACACGTGGCAATACCACATATGTTTATTTTAAAGGTTAAAAGGTTAATTCACATTTATTAACTTTTTTTATACTTTTTTTAACACAAATTTTTGTTCCCTTAGATGACTATTACATGCAATCTTTTGATTGCATACAACTGTTCAATGCTATGCCATAGCACAGCATTTATCAGTGCTATTGGTGCTCTGCTGCTCCAGCCTGCCATGGTTGACTGAAGCTTCAGAGCAACAATCAGATGGTGAGGAAGACGGTAAGGGCCCTCCCTGCTGCCCTGTAAGCTGATCAGGAAAACGCGCTTTATCGCGGCATCTAATGGGTTAATGCATTGTATCACCACGATCAATGATGTCTGTTATTAGCCACGAGGCCCGGCATCTTTTAATCTTGTCCACAGTGCTCGCTGCTGACACCTGATGCTCGTATCAGGAACTGTCCAGAGCTTGTATCAGGAACTGTCCCATTGCAAACCTATGCTGCTCTGGACAGTTCCTGACACGGACAGAGGTGTCAGCAGAGTGCACTATGGACAAGACAAAAAATAAACAAATTTCCTCTGTAGCATACAGCCACTAAAAAGTACTGGAAGGGTAAAGATTTTTTAACAGTAAAAAGTTATTCAAAAATCTGTTTAACTTTCTGGCACCAGTTGATTTAAAAAAAATATATATATATTTTTTCCGCTGGAGTACCCCTCTAAGGTTTTTTGCCATATGTTGCTACAAGTTAAAGTGGCTGTCTTGATGATATTTTAACAACTGCATGCATTTCAGAAAAGGCAAGATACAATAAATACATTTTTCTTCTTTTCTTATCACTCTCGGAAAAGAAAAAAGAATGCCAAATGCAACTTACCACTAAGACCTTGAGTATCAAGTGGTTCTGGTGTGATGACTCCAGTCTATGGTTTTCTTAAAAAAGAAAAAAAGAAAAGTAGAAAAAAAAAGGTCCATACAAAAACCATTTTGGTTTAATAAATAGCAATATTCCTATATAAATCAAGCAGGTTGCCATATTATACTGGGATATTTTACCATACATTATATTGACTTTAAAGATCCTAATACTAAGGAAATACCTAAAAATGAGAATGAGAATGAGATGAGAATATCCAGCCATCAGTTTATAATATAAAGAAATGACTTGCCGGATCATTTTCAAATAACCAGGACGCAAGTCCTCCTACCGTATGGCTCAGGTAAAGTACAGTGTCAAAAGGCTTTCCCAAGTCCCTGGAGTGCAGAGGGCAGTAACGCCTCATCTCTACCCCTTTAGTTGAGGAGGCCCCACCCATGGGAACCCCCCACCCCAAGACCCAAGACCCAATTTTTTTTGTTTTTGAAACTGCCAAGGACAGCCAAGTACAACAGAGAAAGGTAACTTATGGATAGGGACTAAGTGTTAATGATGACACAACCTCTTTTTTGTTGCTTTCTATACCTGGATCTTACCATAATTGGTGAGAAACTCTGCAGCATATCTGTAAATACGATTCAGGATTTCAATCACTATGGCATAAATGATGCTTGGGACAAACAGAAGAAAGCTACTGAAGGTTGACTGTTGCTCATGGTTATATCTAATGGCCCAGTCCTCCAAGTCAAAGTAAATCATCATCACGTAAATTGCAAAATACAGGCTAAGGCACACAAAAGGCACAGATACAAGATATATCCGTAATTGCCTCTTTAAGCTGGAGTAAGTAGGTTCTCTTTTGCCTGTGATTGGATTGATGCCAAGCACTCCATGAAAACCAGATCTGGGCTCCTCAAACTCCCTCTTCATTAGCAGCGTGCCCCATCGAAAGGTCATTGTTGAGCAGTATCGCTTCCATAATTCCAGGATAACTGTTGCCCACACCAGGTTACATGTAGCAAAAATCACGTATTTATCATAATCCTCCCAGGCAAAAAAGTAATAAGGTATGCCGATGAGAGCCATTGGAATTAAGGCCAAAGTAAAGAATTCTAGGAAACCAAAGTATAATCCAATAGTATCTCCAAAGTAATGGCGAATATTATCTGCAAAAAAATAGGAATTGGTGAGAAAAAAAAATTATAATGTATTAGTCTTGACAAAGCTTCACCTTGGTAAACACTCTCCTACCCTGGGCCCCAGTGCTGTTATGCTATTTACCAACATGTACTTATATGTAGTAGCTTACATGTAGCAGCTTACAGATGTCTATCCAGTATGCTATTCCCCAGTAAAAAAAAGATAAATACTGCAATATGTGCATGTTTCCATCAGTAAAAGCTACAGCACCATTGACTAGAATGGTTTTACAATCTTTATCTTCCCTCTCTATCACTGTACCATTTGGGTGGCCCTACTTAGTGATTAGCAGCTTTCACAATATATCCACACTTATACAAACCAAGTGGGACCACCCACTTGACTACTTAGCCAAGAGAGTTACAGGAATAAAATATGTTTTCCTGGAACTTTTCCACTCAAAATTATACATTAATCTGCTCTTCTTCCCCTACTTTATAATATGGTGCCTGCAGACTGGACTGCATTTGCAATGTAATAGGATCATACACAGGCACACAATGTGCCTCTTGACAAATCCAGTGCGATCTTAAACTGGCAGATTTTACTTAAAGAAAAGGTGTAGTGGTATATAAGTTACAGATCGCAGGGGGTCCGAGCACTGGGACCCCCTCGATTTTCTGTACAGGGCTCAGGTAGTCCGCATGGAGGGAAAGTTTCGTCCCCGCATGATGCGGCGGCTAAGACACCCCCGTCCATGTATCTCTATGGGATACATGGGGGAGCGTGTCGGCTGTAGCGTCATGCTGGGGGCAGATACGCCCCCTTCCTGCCGACTGCCGAGGCCCCATACAGGAGATCAAGGGGGACCCAGTGTTCAGACTCCTCTTCTCCTCTATCCTTCGGATAGGGGATAAGTTATATACCACTACAGTATTTCTTTAAGACTCCTTGCGAAACACCAGTAATAATAAATGCCTCCCATTGTGTGCATACATTTTCCTTATCTCTTTACATTAATGGAGTGCTAATACTTGTTTCAGCCCCTAGAGCTTGCACCCAAACATGTGGAGTTTTGACATCGTCGCCCCATTTCCAACATTTGAGTAAACCCTAAAATGTCCAAAGAAAAACAAAGAAGAGGTATTGTTACCTATAGGTTGATAAGCAAACTTGATTTGTCGGTACCATTGGAAACTCAGTCGTTTCAATTCATCTTTGTCATGTAAAGGAAATATCTGAATCAGTAAACCACTGGTCTTCATTCTTCTTACTAAAACAAGAAGAAATCAATACAATGATTATGCACATTAACATGCATATTTTATATGTAAAATACCTTATTTTTTTCTCTTTAGGAGTATTCATTGTCCCTGCAATTTTGTTGAAAGCTGTGGGCTTTGTTTGGATGGGGGTGTTCCTTTAGGATCATGACAACTTGCTCCTCCCCCTGTATTGTAATTTTTCATTTTTTTTTCTTTAACCCCTTAAGGACCCAGCCCATTTTCACCTTAATGAACCGAGCATTTTTTGCACATCTGACCATTGTGCACTGCGGGAGCACTACAATGCTCAGAAGAGAAGGAGTATAATTTGGCTTTTGGAAAGCAAATTTTGCTGACATGGTTTTTGGGTGGCATGTCACATTTAGGAAGCCTCTATGGTGCCAGAATAGCAAAAAAAAATATAAAATAAACACATAGCATATTATTTTGGAAACTACACCGCTCAAGGAACATAACAAGGGGTACAGTGAGCCTCAACACCCCACAGGTGTTTGACGACTTTTTATTAAAGTTGAATGTGTAAATTCATTTATTTTTTTCACTAAAATGCTGGTTTTCCCCCAAATGTTTTATTGTTACAAGGGGTAATAGGAGAAAGTGCCCCCCTAAATTTGTAACCCCATCTACTCTGAGTATGGAAAGACCCCATGTGCGGACGTAAAGTACTCTGCGGGTGCACTACAATGCTCAGAAGCGAAGGAGCCACATTTGGATTTTTTAAATTGTTTGCTTTGGCTTTTTGAAAGCCCCACATGGCACACTATTTAGCAAACAAAACTCCTCAAGGAACGTAACAACGGCTACAGTGAGCCTTTACACCCCACAGGTGTTTGACAAATTTCCACAAAAGTTGGAAGTGAAAATTAGAGATGAGCGAACTTACAGTAAATTCGATTCGTCACGAACTTCTCGGCTCGGCGGTTGCTGACTTTTCCTGCATAAATTAGTTCAGCTTTCCGGTGCTCCGGTGGGCTGGAAAAGGTGGATACAGTCCTAGGAAAAAGTCTCCTAGGACTGTATCCACCTTTTCCAGCCCACCGGAGCACCTGAAAGCTGAACTAATTTATGCAGGAAAAGTCATCAACTGCCGAGCCGAGAAGTTCGTGACGAATCAAATTTACTGTAAGTTCGCTCATCTCTAGTGAAAATGAAAAATTAGATTTTTTTTTTCACTAAAATGCTGGTGTTACCCCAAATTTTTCATTTTCATATGTGTTAACAGGAGAAAAAGCCTACCAAAATTATGGAAATACCCCATATATCGATGTAAAGTGATCTGCAGGCAAACTTCAATGCTCAAAAGAGAAGGAGCGCCATTGGGCTTTTGGAGAGAGAATTTGTTTGGAATGGAAGTCAGGGACCATGTGCATTTACAAAGCCCCCATGGTACCAGAACAATGGACCCGCCCACATGTAACCCCATTTCGGAAAATACACCACTCACGGAATGTAATAAGGGGTGCAGTGAGCATTTACACCCCACTGGCATTTGACAGATCCTTAGAACAAAATGAGGTCACATGTGGGCGAGGGGGGTCCACTGTTCTGGCACCATGGGGGCTTTGTAAACGCACATGGCCTTCAATTCCTGACACATTCTCTCCAAAAGCCCAATGGTGCTCCTTCTCTTCCGAGCCCTTTAGTGCGCCAGCAGAGCACTTTACCTCCACATATGGGTATTAATATACTCAGGGGAAAAAAACAGTGATTTGTAACCCCATTTCTTCTATTACCCATTGTGAAAAAGAAAAATTTGAGATACCACCAGCATTTTAGTGAAAAAAAAAAAATGTCATTTTCACATCCAACTTTAACGAAAATTCATCAAACACCTGTGGCTCACTATACCCCTTGTTACGTTCCATGTGGGGTGTAGTTTCCAAAAAAGGGTCACGTGTTTTGTTTTTTTGCGTTTATGTCAGCACCCCTGTGCAAATCCCCTCAAATGTACATTAAGATCTTCTGCCGGGGTCATTGAGAAAGCGGTAATATACCTCGAAACCCGTCTGACAAGGCAAATAAAAGAACTCTTGGATCTTATACAGGTCTACTCAAGTTATTTATACCAGCGGTTTGCGCCATCTATCCGGAGATTTTTTTCCACTACTGCTATCTTGAGAAGTCCACATATGGGGCATTTCCGTACTAAGGAGAAATTGTGGTACAAATTTTGGGGGTCTCCTTTTCCTTTTACCTCTTTTGAAAATGAAAAGTATGGGGCAACAACAGGATGTTAGTGTAAAATCTTTTTTTTTTTTTTTTTTTTTCAAATAAACACGCTGGAGTAGGCCCCAAGTTTACCTTTTCATAAGTGGTAAAAGGAGAAAAAGCCCACCAAAATTTGTTAGGCAATTTCTCCCAAATACAGAGATACTCCATATGTGACCCTAAACTGTTGCCTTGAAATACGACAGGGCTCTGAAGTGAGAGAGCGCCATGCGCATTTGAGGCTCAAATTAGGGATTTGCATGGGTCGGATGCAAGAATGACACTTGCCTCTGATACCAAAATTACCCTACAGCAGTGTTTCCCAAACAGGGTGCCTCCAGCTGTTACAAAACTGCCAGCATGTCTGAACAGCCAATGGCTGTCCGGCAATACTGGGAGTTGTTGGAGTTGCTGGAGGCTCCGTTTTGGTAAACAGTGCCTTACCAGACGTTTTTTCGGGTATATGTATAAGTATTGCTTAATTTTTTTATTTTGTGTTGTGTAGTGTTTTTAGGGTACATTCACATAGGTGGGTGTTCACAGCGAGTTTCCCACTGGGAGTTTGAGCTGCAGTGGTAAATTTGCTGCATCTTAAACTTGCAGCGAGAAACTCGTACCATGTACATTCACATTGGGGGTCAAACCTCCAGCTGTTGCAAAACTACAACTATCAGCATGCCCTTTGGCTGTGCTGGGGGTTGCAGTTATGCAACAGCTGGAGGCCTACTGGTTGCAAAACATAGAGTTTGTTACTTAACTCAGTGTTTCCCAACCCGTGTGCCTCCAGCTGTTGCAAAGCCAACTCCTAGCATGTACGGTCTATCAGTTCATGATGGGAGTTGTAGTTTGCAACAGCTGGAGGATAACAGTTTGGAGACCACTTTATAGTGGTATCCAAACTGTAGCCCTTCAGAAGTTGCAAAACGTCAACTCCAAGCATGCCCAGACTGCCCAGGCATGCTGTAAGTTGTAGTTCGGCAACATCTGAAGGGCCAGATGTTGCCGAACTACAACTCCCAGCATGCCTGGACAGTCTTGGCATGCTTTGAATTGTAGTTTCGCAACATCTGGAGGGCTCCAGTTTGGACACCACTGTATAGTAGTCTCGAAAGTGTGTCCTTCCAGATGTTGCAACACTCCCTTCCGGAGTTGGAAAGGGTGCAGAGACGTGCGACTAAACTAATATGGGGCATGGAACATCTTAGCTATGAGGAGCGATTAAAGGAGTTACAATTGTTTAGTCTTGAGAAGAGACGTTTAAGGGGGGATATGATAAACGTATATAAGTATATTAATGGCCCATACAAAAAATATGGAGAAAAACTGTTCCAGGTTAAACCACCCCAAAGGACGAGGGGGCACTCCCTCCGTCTGGAGAAGAAAAAGTTTAGTCTCAAGGGGCGACACGCCTTCTTTACCGTGAGGACTGTGAATTTATGGAACGGTCTACCTCAGGAACTGGTCACAGCAGGAACAATTAACAGCTTTAAAACAGGATTAGATACATTCCTGGAACAAAATAACATTAATGCTTATGAAAAAATATAAAATCTCATCCCTTTCCCAATATCGCGCCACACCCCTACCCCTTAATTCCCTGGTTGAACTTGATGGACATATGTCTTTTTTCGACCGTACTAACTATGTAACTATGTAACTATGTAACTATGTAACTACAGCTCCCAGCAAGCAGAGACTGTCCAGGCATGCTTGGAGTTTTAGTTCTGCAACATCTGAAGGGCCACTTGTTACAGAACTTCAACTCCCAGGAAGCCTGTCAAAGGCTGTCTGGGCATGCTGGGAGTTTTAGTTTTGAAACTCCTAGAAGCAGCAGTGAAGATCACTTTATAGCGATCTTCACTGCTGCCTCTGACGCTGCTGCCTCCACTTGCCTGCGCCGGTCCCCCGCTGAATGCGCCTGCCACCTCGCTCCTATCCTTCAGGATGGTCGGGGCTGTCTCTGACAGCTCCGATCATTCCTATTTATCAGGCGATCTTTTCCTCTGCACATGTTTTGAAATATCTCCCCCTATATGTGCAAAAGTAATTATGATATATGCAAGTTATTACAATATTTAAGCAGAAGGATACATTTATTGGAGGAAAACTGTACAACTGAACCTATTTTACACTGTTTGCCAGACTGTAGTTTGAATACAAGATAAGATACAGTTGAGCATGGAGACAAAGAGGTGAAAACATCTTGTGCCACCTTTGCATACAGATGCTTGCTTGCCATGAACGATAAATCCGGCAACAGGTCAGGCCACGGAAGTGTTGCATTCATAGGAAACCCATAGAGTTGTCGGGGGTCAAACCATAAATGATAAGGCCTAGCATAGGGGCTCCCTATCTGCCAAGGGGGCATATTGAAGAGATAAGGGGGGGTTATACAAAAATCCGGAGAGATAAACAGGGAGTTGGGAAAAATCTTTGGAGAAGGAACTGGTTGTGTTCACTTGATATGCCCTGAACTTACCCTAATGGGACCCCACCTTATGGGTTTTGTTCTACAAACTTTAAACATAGAGAGTATAGTATAAGTTCTACAATCCTTTGATATCTGATTGGTCCCAGGTCACTAAGTGATTTGCATATTACAGATCGTAATTGTTAACCGTGTGTTCAGATTGGTCTTTTGGTTTAACCACATAGAGAAATTTTTTTTTTTTTTAATGTACATGCATTCCCTCCATAGTCAGGGTGGGATCAATTGGGTAATAAATGTGCATAAAACATAATATGTAATAACACTAATGTGTTTATTAAGCGATAAAGTGATTTGTGGTCGGATCTTATCGTGAGATGAACGTCCCTACCTATTCTTATCCTACCTAACCACCTCGTATATAACTATGCAGTCTGATGTGTGCCATTACTGCTGCGTGCAGAGTACACCTGTATAAAAGAGGGCATACCCTATAAGAGAATGAAAAAATAACGGGAGGGTGGGTGGGAGCAAAGAACCCGGGGCGCGCACTGGTAACCGGCCACGGGTTCTTATGCGTCCTTCCAGCTCCTCCCACAAATACAGGCTAACTTGTTAGCCTTTACACTTGTGGTCGGATCTTATCGTGAGATGAACGTCCCTACCTATTCTTATCCTACCTAACCACCTCGTATATAACTATGCAGTCTGATGTGTGCCATTACTGCTGCGTGCAGAGTACACCTGTATAAAAGAGGGCAAAACTCATTAAGATAACCAAAACTCTTTATTAACAATCACAATTCACATCACCAGAGACTGGAACGCCTCCGCCATTTCTCTACGAGGATTAGGAATGTAACGTGTGAAACTGCCAGATTTCCAGCGACCCAACTTCTTTATAATGTGCGCTGGTACCCCATTGCGTGACGCTGCAGTGGCAGCACCAATACGAAACGAATGCCCAGAAATCGCAGCCGGGTCGCCACCTACGGACCTGACCAGAATGCGTAAGTGTTTGATGAACACTGAAGTCGTTAACGGGGAGTTTTTAAACAGCAACAGGGGAGCATCAGGATGACTGACATGACCTAGGGCCAATAATGAATCCAATACTTTAACTGGACACCATTTATGAGTCGTGGCAAAATACCGAATAGCTACAACATGCCCTGGTAACGTAGTCTTAGTGCTGTTCAACAACAACTCAAAATAATCTAATTTACGTTCTAATTGACCCACCTTAAGGAAAAAGCTGTGATTGTTACTACTGGTGAACTCTCCTGGCCTGAGAAAACCATAGTATCCAAGATACATAGCAGCCTTTAAGATATGACTGTCGCACCGACCGAATGGGGCACCATCTAGCGCATCCGAAAGCTGCCGGAACAGCTCCCCTGAAATCGGCTGCCTGACAGCTACTTTGGGTGTCTCTGTTTTAGCAATACCTTTCAACGCTGCTTTGACCATGCGAGATGAAAACACAGAGTCTCTGTTAGGCTCAGTCAAGGAAAAGTAATGGTGAATTCCTGATAAATATAGTTTTATTGTATTGCGTGCTAACTGTAAATTAGTATGGCAAAACCCGATAAAAGCTAGAACAAATTCTACAGATCTCACATCTCCTTTTGGAAAATCTAGACAGAATCTCTGAAACACTCTCCACGCAGCATCATAAATCCTCTGAGTATTAGGAGACAAAGAATTAACAACAAGCTGTTTAGCTGTCAGCCAGTGCTTTACTAGTCTAGGATCAGTGAATGCCACGGCGGGATCTGGGCCCCTTCTGGCTCTGCTTCTGGCATTACTTGTGAAAAAAGCGAAAAGTTCCTTCTAGAAAGAGCATCGGCTGCTGTATTTTCAATACCACTTATGTGTGCACAGGAGAAATTGAATTTATGATGCAACGATAACCATACTAGTTTCCTAGCGAAGGACATGATGTGAGGGCACCTGGACCTACCCTTCATGAGTACTTCCACTATAGCTGCATTATCTGACACGAAGAGTACAGTAGACTTCTCCCAGTAACGACCCCAAACCTAGGCTGCTGCTACTATAGGGTATAGTTCAAACAGGGCAGAATTACGCTGGAAACCAGGCATCTGGCTTACTTCAGAAGGCCACGGACTCACCAACCATCTCTTACCCCAAATAGCAGCATAACCCAAGATGGCGGACGCATCTGAAAAGACTATGGGGGATTGGTCAGAAATTTCAGGGATGAAAAAGGAAATCCCATTCCAGTTAAGAAAAAACAGTTCCCACATCCTCAAATCGGCTACTGCTTGCTGATTTAATTGAATGATGCTGTTTTGTTCGGGGGCCGTGGGAAGGAGTTCGAGCAACCTGGAAATGAACGTGCGACCTTGCGGAATTATACGCATCACAAAATTCAACATGCCTAGAATCGATTGTAGCTCGACTTTGAGTATATGATGACTGTTTTTTAGCTTGACAATTGCTTCTCTAACTCTCTGCAACTTGTCTACTGGTAATCTTGCCTCCATTTTTTGTGAATCGAGCACAACTCCAAGAAAAGTGATAACTTGTGTGGGGCCCTCTACTTTATTGGGTGCCACAGGTACCGCTAATTGCTCGAAGGATGCCAACAGGATCGCTAAGTCCCTAGGCATCTTGTGAGGAGGCTCGGTAAGCAAAAAGTCATCAAGATAATGGATGACATGATGGGATGAAAATATATTTTCCAGAATCCAATGTAGAGCATCGGCAAACTTGTTAAACAGCCATGGGCTACTCCTAGCTCCGAATGTCAATTTGACAGCAAAATAATACCTGTCCAACCACTTAATGCCATGCCATTTCCATAGTTGAGGAAGTATGGGCAGGAGCTTGAATGCATCGGAAATATCAGCTTTACTAAGCCACGCTCCCTGCCCTTCACTAAGGATAATGGCGATGGCACTGTCGATGGAGGCATATTTTAAGGAAAACTCCTCTGCTGGTACGAGAGAGTTAAGACTAGGTATATGCGAAGAATATGGGGCAGACAAATCATATATCAATCTCTTTTTATTGGAGAATTTCCCGGTAACTAAACCAATAGGGTTCACTCTCCAGATGTCAAACGGAGGTTGCTGGAATGGTCCAATAATGAAACCCTTCTCCAACTCGACTTGGACAAGGGAAGATACTGTGCACGGATCTGCCAATGCCGACAGTAGATTCCTACACTCATATGTGACCTCGGGAAGAGACACTAAACCTGTGTGAAACCCACCCTGGAAACCGTTAACCAAGAACTCAACAAAACGCTGATCAGGATGATCTACCAAGAACAGGTTCAAGAATTCTAAATTGACCTCGCTTAATCATGCCTTTTCATTTTTCTGGGTACAAGCTGTTTTCGGATGAGCCCTGAAACAGATTGTGCATATGTGCAGCAACCTGCATTGCCCATAGTTGCATGAGGTGTAATTGTAATTGTTGCATATTTGCGATTTACCCAGGAAACGAATAGGACGTCCTAGCTTATCAACCAACCTGGACACCTTCTGGTTTCTTGGCTGGTTGACCCCTGACGTGCTCGGCTGGCTATCTGCAGATCCTGAATTAACCAAATTGCACCACTCAGTAGAATGTGTGCTGGACTGACACCTGGCGCATACAGCTGCCTTAAGACCAGCGAAATGGTTGCAGTAGATCTCTGTATCAACAATAGCCCAGTTGACAACATAATTAAACTGACTGAGTGCTGCTGCTGCTTTTGCTGCGAATGACTTGTGGTAATCATAGAAATGATAACCGCCATACTTATGGTAAAATTCTGCTATCTTGTACAGGTACTGGTCTAGTTCTTCTCTTCTGTGCGGTTTGACTGTACATATAACATCCCTGTATATACTGAAGGCCATAATAAATTCTGACAAAGTCAGCTTCCTATTAAGCCTAGCATCTTTTGATTTCAGCACTACCGAGACGTCACCGCAGGCTATGGTCTTGTTTTCGGCAATGTCATGCGTGGCTATCAATAATGATACCACCAGTAAACAGCTGAGATGGGTAACGTACCCTGTGTTGTAACAGTGAGAAGTGAATCATCTACCCGTAACCTGTACCAGAATTGCACCCTATGTCCTGGACATGTGACGACCACCGTGATTAATAGTGCACCGAATGCACGAGATAGTCGCAACCCAAAGGCGTGTCGGGTTCATGAGGCGACTATCAAGGATAAACAAAAGGATACCTTACCCGGACTGATGACGAATCACACCACCTGAAGCTGAACAACAAACCTTATTATAATTATTCGCAATTTATATCCATAACATCCGACTGAACTAATGGTACCCCTAACAAGTAACTGAACACGTACCCAAAAAGACCGCAACTTGAGGATTACTGCACGAGAGCGGATGTTCACTGATGACACCTCTGGTCGACTAACTGGAACCAAATACACAAAGTTATTACCTCCTACCTGTATGCTGAAAAAGTTTATTTATTTATTTATTTATTTATTTTTTTACACCTACCCGGATGTGGAGAATCTGCTTGTTGTGAGGAATATGATTAGTCTAACTACGTCCAGCCAGAACAAAGTCGTGAAGATAATCTGAATTATATCAAGAAACATCCTATTACATGACAACCTATCATCACGCCAACACTAACTGACAATGCACTGTACCTGATTGATTCCTGCTCATACGGCGATAACTACTGAAGACTGACAGATGAATCAAAAGACCGACCAATTTTACCCTGGACCCAAAAAGGAATAATCCGTAACTGATTACAGACACACAAATTGCAACCATATTGCTTATCCTTCTGACAATGCGCATGTATTTGCATATCCTTTAACTGTGGGACCCAACGCATGTGACAACGCTGCAAGATGTGATTTATTATGTATACTATCTTACTTCGACTGAGCTGATAACCTCGCAAACTTCCCTATGCAACATAAATATATCGGACCTGAGTATGGACATGACTTAAAAACTACAACTGTGCTACTGGCTATAACAGATGACGCTACATACCATCTGTATTGCAAGATGACCGAACAGCACGTGACGTAAATATGATGAATACTCACAACTCCAAGCTGTAACAAAAAATGCGTTTATAAGATCTAATAACCAAACTGACCACCATAACTTGTGAAACACTTTGCCAACATAATCATAACGTCTAAAGCCAACATGTACTATCCATTCGTGACTATATACATATACTGATGGTGGTAACATGAACCAACAACTATGCGAAAAAGAAATGAATATGTAATCCGAATTATGCAGAATATTTAACCCTGAGACCGTACTGTGGCTGCGAAGACTCGGGATAAAGAAATAAAATCACTTGGCCAACCTGCCGCTCATGGACAAGCTGCAATTTGCCGTGTTAGTGAACCCTCTATACATAACATTAACAAGCTGTGGCTGGGTCGAGCAACGTGATCAGGTCTATGGATAATATAACTGAAGTAACGTGCGCAGTAGTCATTGCGTAAAAAGAGTCAGCCACGACCGATCTCTTGAAATTAAATAGTGCGACCTGAGCCAGTACTGCCTCCTGTACATGACTAGTGACAGTGTGAAAATTGGCGATACCCCTCACTGTATGCAGTTTATAGTAGCATGACCTGAGCCAGCCTCGCTGAGCTGAGCCAGCACTGTCTCCTGTAAATATGCACATTGAAAATGATAACCGACCCAGTCCCCCCTGTAAACCTAATCTGTGGTGGTGTAACTAAGCCAACCTGCCCCCCCGTGTTAGTGCTACATAGCGTGGCCGAGCCAGCACTGACCCCTGTAAATATAAATTAATAAAATGAATTCGGCACTGCTCCCCCTGTATGCATAACGCATGGCGGCGCAACAGAGTCAGCCTGCCCTGTGTCAGCGCTGTGTAGCGTGGCCGAGCCGGCACTGACACCTGAAGATGTAAATGTGTACAATAATCCGTCCTGTCCCCCTTGTAATAAAAACCCCCTGTAACAATAACATATAATGGCGCAGCCCCGTGTCTGTGTTGTGTAGCGTGGCCGAGCCGGCACTGCCCCCTAAACCAGTACCGCCCCTCACTGAAAACAACCTGAGTGTCATGCCTGAACCGGGACTGACACCGGGACAGTAGCGTGACCGAGCCTGCATGAAACAACCGCTCCACATTATAGCGTGGCCCGAGCTGGCTGAAATGAAAAATAAACCTGGGGTCGGGCTGAGCGGGGATCCCTTCCATCTACGGCTCACCTCCGTAGCGAAGGAAACAACACGACCCCGTTCAGCCCCGACCGCTTACCTGTTCTTGCGCCGAACTACTGCGTGTCTGTTTCCGGTCAGCTAACTACGGCTAGTCAGCTGATCAAGGGAAGCAAAGAACCCGCGGCGCGCACTGGTAACCGGCCACGGGTTCTTATGCGTCCTTCCAGCTCCTCCCACAAATACAGGCTTGTTAGCCTTTACACTTGTTCTATGGCATAGATCAATATTTGTTCTATGGCATAGTGTGATTACAGGCTTGTTTTTCATGATACTTTGCTGAATCCCTAGGGTTGATATATTGCGATTATTAGTTAATTTTTCTCTGAATGTTGACACTGCTTTATTGTTGCTCAAATAGTTTGATATTATATTATTAAATTGTACGCTTATATAGATTACAATGTTTAGTTGCCATTTTTACATCATTGTTCCTTTTAATAAACTGTATATTTTGATTTAATTAAATCCCTGTTCTGTGTTTTACTTGTATAAACTACACTAGATCAAAAAACTTGATCATAGAACTGGGGGTTATTTTTATTTGTCAGCCCAGGTTATCTGAATTGCATTGTTTAAATATTTGTCTGCAATTCATACAGACCAACTACACCATTGGTATTTTTTATTTTATGTGGCCATAAAATCCATAGATCCTTACCGAACTATTAATTGTATCTGACAAAATGGAGGTCCTTCAAAGACATCTAATCTTGCAAAAAGTAAAACTTGTCACTATATTTTTGGATGATTACATGATAATATTCATATGAAAAACTGGTGGACTAAAATGAGTTTGCAATATGATGATATGGATTTGGGCAGTTCTGGTGACATCACAATACCAAATATGTGTGCAGATTGACCTTATTAACCTATGGTCCAGATTATCAGGGAATCCAGAGGGATTAAAAGAGCAGACCCTGAGGTGGGGACAGCAGATGCCTTATGCCGTGAGTATCATGGTTGCTAATGAGGTTAATATCCCTGCAGGTTGTTTTCCTTTTCTTCTACCAGTACAGGTTAAGATAGGGCAAAAGCTGAAGAACACAGATGCGTTGATTTCATTGTACAACAGGATGCAGCAACTAGGTCTGAAGGTAATGCACACGTCCATGATTATTCATAATATGACTCCCCACTGCATAACATTACCAAAGGGTACCATCATTGGTTTAGCATTAGATTTTGATTATTACACATTCGGTTTACAGATTGATGTTCTTGGTCTCATCCCAGAGGGATATTTGACAGAGGATAAGCTTGTAGAACAAAGTTTCTGCTCAACCCCTGAAGGGTTGTTTAATGTTTAGGCTGTTTATCCTTTTAGTGCAGAAGAGAGTACATGGCATGTTGATAAATTATTTATGGTCTTCAACCATAAAATCAATGAAGAAGAGTACCAGTTACATCAACAGCAACAGGAAAAGGTAAGTGAATTCAAAGGCGACCTAACTTCTGAGCTTGAAGAAGCTTATGAGCTAAGTCAACCTGAAATCTTCCTTGGATTTCAGGAGCGGGTTGAGGAACAAGTTTCCTTGGCTAGTGGATGCTCAGATGACTCAGAGCACTAGTTGCTAAGGAAAATTCTCACAGACAGGTATATTTGCTGTGGATTCCTATGATTGTGGGTTGACTTACCTACACGCCACTAGAATCCCAACTGATCCCAATGCACCTCCTGTCTGTGTCAAGCAATATAGATTTCTGCTGGCTGCTTACGAGTCACTATCAGAAGTCGTCAAGAGTCATGCGAAGAAGAGGATAATACAGCCTGTGCACAGTTTGTGGAACCCTCCCATAATCACAATTCTCAAGCCTAACAGTCAATTTCAGATTTGTTCTGACCTAAGGCAGCTTAACAAACCTGTATATATGTCCAGATGGCCCGTACCATATATAGACCAATGGTTGGCACAGATCCAGGGGTCCAAAATATTCACTGCCCTAGATTGTGTGCAGGGATATTGGACGATTAAGGTGGATGAGAAGGATCAATACAAATTGGCATTCACATTTGGGAAGCAGCAATATATTTGGATCAGATTGGTTACATGTGTTCATGCATAAGGTAATGCCTCATGCCACTGAACAAGGTAGCTTATCCTACGTGGATGACGTCCTGATAAAAAGTACAACTTTTGGGGAGCACATCCAGGAGCTGAGACATGTACTTAACCAGTTGAAGGAAGCTGGTGTAAAATTGTCATTGCAGAAAGCTCAATGGTGACGTACCAAAGTTAATTTCTTAGGTCATGAAGTCCGAAGGCCTCAATCCACAGAAAAAGAAGGTGGAGGCAGTGCTCAACATAAAGGCACCTACTAACTGGAAGGAGTTTAGATGCTTCATGGGCACAATGAACTACTCACATAAGTTTATCGATAACTATCCCAAGATTACAAAACCTCTCTTGCTAAAGAAAGATGTAAAATGGGAGTGGAAGAAAGATCATGAGCAAGCCTTGAATGAACTTAAAATGAGACTAACCCAGGCTCCATGCCTTACATATCCAAAAGGCAGTATCTTGAAACAGGTTTCAGTGACAAGAGCATGAGTTCAGTCCTTTTCCAGAAGCAAAAGGATCTAAACAGGATCATCGCCTATGCCAGCAAGTCCTTGTCCCCAGTCGAGGTGAAGTTCAATGATTTTGAAAAGGGATTACTTTCAACAGTTTGGGCACTACAAAATTTCAGAAGCATCATTCAAGGTGGGAAAGTTATTGTCTAAACAACACCAACCATTACAGTACATTGATCCCTCAACATACGATGTTAGTTCATTCCAAATTAACCATCATTTAGCTGAAATCATATTATAGGAATAAATAATGTGGCGCTCACAAACAAAACAACGCAAGGTTAACTGTGGCCCTCTCACCCAGATAAGAGGGAAAAGGAAATAACAATAAAGAATCACAGTCCTCAGTGTTTCACCTACAGGAGGTGTATGATGGAAATTGATGCAGTGGTGAAAAATATATTTAATATTCACATAATTTAGACAGAATACAACAGTATCACATCAAAATTACACATAAAACATGGTCCGCAGGGCCCTTGCGGTATTAAAAAACCAATCTAAAAATATAGGATAATAAGAAAAAAGCCCCAAACCCAGTATATCATCAATGACGTTGCATGGATAAGGATATGTGGGGAAATTGTGTCCACCTGCGACAAAAGTAGAAATAGAAATGTCCACCTGTAAAAAAAATATATGGAAATGTCCACCTTGCAATAGAGAATAGAAATGTCCACCTATGTGAAAAGGATAAATCCACCTGTAGAGTGAATTCCACCTGGATAGGCAACAAGGTAATCAGTCCTGTAGGATCACAAGATGCAGTGCCGAACAAACAAGCGGACAATCCCCACAATAGCTGCTAGATGTTATAGTGTCGGCAATTTCACTTGCCAATAGATGACACAGTACACGAGTCTGTAAATGCAAACGATCTGTTCGGCACTAGTCCCAAACAGCCGCACGCCTGTCGGCGTCTGTGTTGTGTCTCGCGGCTGCACGCTAGCGAGCTTCCGGTCTCGGCGGTCAGCTGATTGCAGGTCAGCTGTCCGGGACTTGTCGTTTTATCAGATGGTCACGCTCGTGGATGGCAATAGTAGCTTTCAGATGTATTTTGATTGTGGAGAGTGCTTGTGTCGGCGCAAGTAGCACTGATGGTAAAGGTGGTTGAGGGTAGTTAACCCTTTAATGTCCTTCTTGTGAATATAAATCCGGCACGATAGCGCACTGTGTGAACACGATTCACACCACATTAGCTGCAGCAGTCTTTCACCAAACGTGTTTCGGGGTATAAAAAATTAAATCAGAACCCCTTCCTCAGTGGTGTATGAGTGAATACCAGCTCTGGTATCCCTTTATATATCCCTGAATTGGTCAGCCCAAATTGGCAAAATAGCATCCCACAAAAGGTGGCATGGATCAGATAACATGGAGAGAATTTCTATGGATAATCGCATACAGACAGGTCTCAAGATACTGTGTGAACATTGATATACCCATCTCAGTGTTAAATTTTAAATATTAAAAATAAAAATAGAAATAAAAATAGAAATAAAAATAAAGTGCAATATAAATAAAAATAAGAATAAAAATAAAAAAGAAAAATGAAAGAAAAAAAAGAAAAAGAAAAAAGATAAAAAGAAAAATACAAATAAAGATAAAAATGAAAATGCAAATGCAGATGAAAAAATGCAGATTAAACTCTTTTTTTATATATATTAGAAGGTCTGCAAAGAAGTTGATATAGAAAGGGGGTGGTAGTCATCATGGGGGGACGGCCTCGGGTATTGGAACAACGGGGCCATACCCCCAGAACCAGACCACCCTCTACAGGAAACCAAAAATCTCCAAACTTGCATTGAGGCCCTTTGGCTCTAAACTTTCAAATTCATAGATTTTTGGAGTTTCTACCTTTGACATCTTTACCATAAAGCTGCCACCTCGCCTATCTTTCCTCACGACCTGAATGCCAACAAAACTTAGACTAGTAGGATCTTTATTATGGATTTTTGCAAAATGTGATGATAGTGGATGTTTTAGGTTTCCCTTTTTTATATTATTAATATGTTCATAAATTCTCACTTAAAGGGGACGTTTCGTTCTCCCTACGTACGGTTTCCTACAGGTACATTGTAAAACATAAATCACACCTTTGGTGTTGCATGTAAAGAGATAATTTATTTTCCATGAAAAAAGATTACTCGTAGAGTTTACTTCAGTCACCTTTCTCTGTCCCTTTATGATGTTACAGTTTGCACAAATGCCACACCTGAAAAAGCCTTTTGTGGATAGCCACAAATCTGAATTTAGATTTTTATCTAATTTCTTTATTGAGGGTGCCACGGCGATCCCCAAATTGGGGGCCTTAGTATACACTACCTTACGCCTCGCCGGGAGAGTGTCTACTATGATTTTGTCCTGTCTGATGAGGTGCCAATGTCTATTAAAAATTTGTTCAACCTGTTTATAATTTTTATTAAGAGGTAATATTATATTTGTGGATGATTCAGTCTGTGTAAGGTTATTACCCCGTTCAAAGAAGGTTGTCCTATCCAGACTATTCACTTTGTCTAGAGATTTTTGTATTTCTTCCATAGGATAATTTTTTATCAATGAACTGCAGCGTTAAAGTTATTGCTTCTTTTTGAAATTGGGATTCAGCAGTACAGTTGCGTTTAAGCCTTTGAAATTGTCCCACTGGAACATTAAATAGCCAATGTGGTAGGTGGCAGCTGTCGAATCTGATGAAGCTATTTCGTGCTGTAGGTTTAATAAATGTCTTACAATGTAGACTATCCTGTACGTTATAATTGAGATCATCGATGAGAGACTCAAGGTCCACCCTAGGACATTTCCAAATTAAAATAATGTCATCTATATAACGACGCCATAGTACCAGGTTCGCGCCAAGAATGGGGGTGATGGTGACTTCCTCCCACGCCGCAATAAATTGGCGTAACTCGGCACGAACCTGGTACCCATGGCCGTTCCTGTCTGTTGAAGATAAAATTTGTCTTTAAAAAAAAAAAATAATTATGTGTCAGAATACATTTTATAGCATCTAAAATGAATAATGTATGCTCCTCCAAAATCTCACCTTTTTCCAAGAATTTCCGTACTGAAGCTAAACCATGGTGGTGTTCTATTATCGTGTATAGTGAACTAACATCAAGTGTAGCTAACCAATATTCGTTTGACCATTTGAACTGTTCAATCATGGATATAATTTGGGTAGTGTCCTTTACATAAAAATCTGTTTTTTGTACAAACGGTTGCAAAAAACGGTCTACGTATTGAGATAGATTTGAGGTTATAGATCCTATGCCCGATACAATTGGGCGACCTGGTGGATGGTGATAATGTTTGTGAGTTTTAGGCAAACAATAAAAAACGGGTAATCTTTCAGGGGTACTCAGGATGAATCTTGACTCTTTCTCATCGATGATCCCAGCTTCTGAAGCTTCTTGGCATAAAGCATGCAATTGTCTGATGAATCCCGGGGTAGGATCTGTAGCTAATTTTATGTAAGTGGTGCTATCCTGTAGTTGTCGTAGACATTCCGCTTCGTAGTCTACTGTATCTAGGAAGAAAATAGCCCTGCCCTTATCCGCTGTGTCAATGAGTGATTCGTTAACGGTGCAAAAATTGTTTCCTGTGGGCCCACTTTGGTGATTCCCTGTATGTGGCCTGTAGGTGATTATAAAATATATTTTTCACCACTACTTGGTTGGCATCAATTTCCATGATACACCTCCTGTAGGTGAAACACTGAGGACTGTGATTCTTTAATTATTGAAATCATATTATGTTGATGGCTCCATGCAATAATAATATAGAAAGGCATACTCATGTGACCCCGCCGCTGCCCTGGATGTTGCACTCCATCATTGTCGCCGCATCCCTGGGGTGTCCCCGCCGCTCCGGACCATCACCGCTGCCCGGGATCATCGCTCTTCATCGCAGTCATCAAGTTGCTGCACACGCAGCCCCTATTGTATCACGGGACAGCATGCGTGGCAACGTGATGACGAGGAAGGAGAGCGACTGCCATGCAGGGGATCTTGAAGAGGACGGTCCGGAGCATAGGGGACAGGTGAGTGACAGTCACAGGGGCACCGTAAACAGCTATCCGGCGGTACCTTAAGCAGTCTGCGCTGACGGATAGCCGTTAATGTGATGGCCCCGACATACATAAGCATCGTATGTTGATGCTGCCTTCAACATGCGAAGGCCATCATATGTTGAAATTATCGTATGTCGGGGCCATCGTATGTCCGGGGGGGGGGGGGGGGGTCACTGTATGGGCAAAGTAACAAGATCAGGGATGGTAACCTTTCTAACAGCAGGATCACTGCCTGGACATTATCACTGATGGGGTGGCCTCTAGAGATACGGCACAAGCAAATAAATAGAAAGAAAGTCGCCCAAGGGTTGGCTGAACTTCATGACTGCACTATTCCAGACCACAGTTGTGAACAGGTCGGGGGTGATTTCCTGGAGGTACAATTGCTGTCTCCCTAAAAGCTTTTGAGGGAGAACAGTGTAAATCCTTAACATGGGTATATGTAGACAGTTAAATATGTCATAAAAGAGTTTGTTATCATCACGGATTATAACTACATTCATAACCGTTTTGTAGAGTACCTCCTTGGATGGAAGAGATCCCAGATAATGAGAAACAACAACAAGCCCGCCAAACATGGTCAGATGTTTTGCAGGATCGATGAGATGGTTATTGCTGATGGATTAACAATCTACTGGAAGAAGATCAAAGGTCATCCAAACAACTAGGTGTGGATAAAAAGTGCAATGACTTGGTGGATTGCCTAGCCAAACATGGTGCCCTAGATGAAGAGGTCCTTGATGTTGATGACCTCATGAGATCAATCCAGATAGACGCATTGACCAGACAGAACAAAAGAGAAGCTGAAGCCAGCATGGCGCAATGGAGTCAGGATTTTCCCGGTGAGGATCTTATCAAAAGCAAAAAGGGGGATTCAATCAGTGGTACAAACATTTGAGGATCCTAAGAAAAATCCTATATCCCAACAAGATTGCGAATGTAAGGAAGACATGCGGGTTCTGATGAGGGAAAAATCACAGTTTTCATTACAGGATGAAATGCTGATGAGAACCACGAAAAATTGAATATCACAATGGGTGGTCCCCACTGCATTCACTCCCATGACGCTCCAACGGCTAATCACCAAGGTGAGAAGATAACATATGAGCTGTTACGAGACTATGCTTATTGGCATCACATATTACAAGATGTTAAAACATATTGTCAGGGATGTCTAATTTGTCCTCAGTTTAAGCCACAAGCACCCACTCACCTGGCATCATTGATGAAAAAGGGGGTGTCATTACCATGGTCAGACATCCAATTGACTTTATCAGACCAGTAACAACTTCTTCAAAAGGAAATAAATACATGCTAATTTTTACTTGTCTCTTCACAAAATGGATAGAATGTCTGCCATGTAAGACATGCAGTTCAAGCGTATGTGCCTCTTTACTAATTAACTACATATTTTTCAGATTAAGTCTTCCCCAACGCATCGAGTCTGATCGAGGAAGTCATTTGTGGGAATTACAGGGTGCCAAAAAAAGCTGCACATTGCTTACCGACCAGCATCTAGTGGTAGAGTGAAACTCTATAATCAATCGATAGGGAACATCTTGAAGAAGTCTGTCAAGCAATCTGGTAAGGACTAGGATGTGAAACAGCTTTTAGTCTTTATGGCCATCAGAGCTGTAATTCGTTACAAATTTCAGGAAAAATTTGCTTTGCAACGAATCCGATTATCGCCACGATTCGATCGCACAAATCACTTCATTAAACTCCATTTAGTGCGATCCAGGCTCCAGGGCATCTAAGGTGGCTCCACATGTCAGGACATGAGGCAAGGAACTCTGGGAAGGCAGGATGACCCTGAATCACATGCAGCATGCAGCCTATCAGCAGCCAGTCACCCCTGTGATGTCACAGCCTTTTATATAATCGGCAGCCATCTTGCGGCCAGTCACATCAGCGTTTTATTGCAGAGAGAGAGGGACAGAGAGCAGTGTGTGTTGCACAAAAAAGCATTTTTACAGCAGCGATTCACCTCAAGCCCAAATCCAGCCTAGAAGCACTTATAGGGAAGGGAGAGAGATTGAAAGTGCAACTTTGGGTATACTAAAAATTGACTGTGCGCTGCAGCACTGTTGTGTACAACAACTGAAAAGCTAATAGTAGCCTGCCAGTTAGGGTAAGCAAAGCACTAAAAGCCATAATCACCTACTATTAGTGCCTTATACAGGTTGGGTAGAGGAGCGAATTGTCCAATATTAATTGTAACCTGTGCGTACAAAAGGTGGTGTACGATTTTGTTCTTGTTAAAGTCTTAAGGGCCTAGTTACTGTGAAAGACAATCCAAATTAGTGGAGCATATTGTACTTCCCTCGTAAGTGCATACCACGTACGTACATCTACGTGGTGTACCATTTTGTTCTTGTCATAGTCTTAAGGGCCTAGTTATTTATAAAGGCCAGTCAAAAGTACACACCTGCTGCTGTTCTAGAAAAATACTGTTTTAAGTGTAGTAGAGCATATTGTACTTCTCTCATATATGCACTATATGTCAAGCAGAGAAGTGCCAGGACATGCACAGAGGAGTGGCAGAGGCCTTAATTCATCAGACGCAGGCAGAGGTCGCAGCAGACTAGGGGTGAGTGGCAGCAGGAGCGAGAGGCCTGAGCTCCCGGTATCAGCTAGCAGTAGTGTCTTGACCAGCAACCCATCTGCCATCATTGACTGGTTAACTCGGTCATCCACTTCATCACAAGTGACATCTGACACCCCCAGTCAACAGTCGGTGGAGGTTCCTCAGACACAACCCTCAGTTGGCATGGCCCGGGAGCAGTCCCTGCCCTACAATTGCCTCTGTCCTATGCCGTTCCCTCCCCCATAGAAGTATTCTATGCTGTGGGTTTAGTTTCACTTTTTAGTCAGGACGATCTACTAGAGGACAGTCAACAGCTACTGCCTAGCTAAGAAGTGAAGACATCCCTGGCTTCCTTCGCCTAGGCGGGCAAGTAGTGATGAGGAGAGTGGCGTGGTAGGTGGTGTTTGGAGCATTCAGGCTCCTGAAGCACACACTGTTGAGGAACCTGAGGAGGAAAATCAGTGACATGCAGACACAACTCGATGATTATGAAGCCGATTGCACTTGGAAGCTGGGTGCAGAAGAGGGTGCCGAGTTGCCTGTGAGGCAGCAGTTGAGCCAGCAAGGTGGTAGCATGGTTGGGAGTCAGCATGGTGGAAGAAGTGGGAAGTCTGGAACCAAATGTGCCTTGGGTACAATCTGCTTTGCGGCAGCCTACCTGGCCGGGAGGTAGTGGAACAGGGCTCCCTGGAGTCGGTGGCAGTAGCAGTCAGTCAGTGCGGACTGTTGAGGGGAAAATTAGCTACTCTCCGGTGTGGCAGTTTTTCATCAAGTATCGGAGGATTTTAACGTGGCCACATGCAATTTTAAAAAATTATCTTTAATCTTTTCAATTGTGAGGCCCTATGGTTTCATTAAGTTGCCGCTACCTCCAGGCTGTGTAATTCTGTCACCATATGGTCTCCTCTTGCTGTTGCCACCTCCAGGCTGTGTCATTGTGACGCCATGTGGTCTCCTCATGCTGCTGGCACATTAAAAAAAAATGTTATGTTAATCTATTTAAAATCTTCAATTAACATGTTAAAATATATCTAATCTTTTCAATTATGAGGCCCTATGGTCTCGTCAGGCTGCTGCCATTTCCAGGCTGTCATGCTGCCACTATATGGTCTACTCATGCTGCTGCCACTTCCAGGCTGTCATTCTGCCACTATATGGTCTCTTCATGCTGCCACCACATCCAGGCTTTGTCATTCTGCTGCCATTTGGTCTCCACTGTCTCGTGTCAGTTTTTTATATGTTTTTGACCCAAATAAATTCATATCGATCAAATTTTTTTCTGAAAATGCCGCTGATTGGACAAATGATTTTTTATTTTTTTTTTTAAATTAAATTGGATCATAGTTAGTCCTCATATGTTATCTCTGGAATTACAACAAGAATCCATAGAAACATTTTGGAGCGAGAAAATTAAACCATAACTGATTAAATGAGACATTCAAAGTTTGATACGCAGTTTCGCGGTACCAGACGTGTTTACTTACACGTACATGGCTTGATATTTTGGACAAGCATTTCATACTGCCAGGATATACCCAGTAGCCCTCCTGGGTCGGGCCTTCACCACTGAGAGGGAGTACAAACTGACATACTACTCCAAAATTGTGCCACTCTGCGGCCTACATAGGCTGCCACCACCTCCAGACTGTGTCATTGTTCTGCCATATGGTCTCCTCATACTTATGCCATATCCAGGCTCTATCATAGTGCCTATATGTAAAAAAAAAAAAAGACCAGCTCACCGCCCTGTAGATACTTTGAATTGAAGGAACTTCTGTGGTTTCTAGGAAGCACAGAACCATGACTAAGAACCATGATGGTTCTAAACGCGTTAGCGTTTCTGCTATGCTTTTAAAACCACCTTTTTGGTTTTCCTTTTTCCACCAATTTTAAGTATGTGAAATACATTTTGGACTTTTATCAATTATTTTGGGAGCTGGAATTTGCACCAATTTTTTATCTACCACAGTGCCGCCTTATGGTCTCCTCATGCTGCTGCAACCTCTAGGCTCTGTCATTCATTGTGATGTGATCTTCTTGTTATTTATCTTGTAGTTTGACAGTATTTATTCAAAGTAAACACTTCGGGCACCGGGACACTAAGTCATGAGCATGGGGGGAGGCTATTTAAAGGGGTACTCCGGTGCTTACACATCTTATCCCCTATCCAAAGGATAGGGGATAAGATGCCTGATCGCGGGAGTCCCGCAGCTGGGGAACCCCCGGATCATGCACGTGGCACCCCGCTTGTAACACGCTCCGGGTCTGATTACGGTCGACCGCAGGGCCGGCGGCGTGTGACGTCACGCCTCCGCCAGCGTGGGACGTCACGCTCAGCCCCTCAATGCAAGCCTACGGGACGGGCGTGATAGCGTTCACGCCCCCTCCCGTAGGCTTGCATTGAGGGGCGGAGCGTGACGTCACACGGGGGCGGAGGCATGACGTCACACGCCGCCGGCCCTGCGGTCGACCGTAATCAGACCCGGAGCGAACATGCTCCGGGTCTGATTACAAACGGGGTCCCGTGATCAGGCATCTTATCCCCTATCCTTTGGATAGGGGATAAGATGTGTAAACACCGGAGTACCCCTTTAAGGGCAGGGACTGGGACAGGCAGTAGCTGGCCTCGCGGCAGACTGCCAGCTCGATTTTAAGATACAAGTATGAGTTTTTTCACTGCTGCAACTTCTAGCAGTATGCGCCCACTCATCCAATGTCACAGAAGCTGAATGTGCTCCTGTCCAAGTTTCTGGGGCTGCAATCCCTCCCTTTTGAAGTCGACACTCAGTCACCAGCATGGGGTTGCGCTGAGAGGCAGGGGCTGGGACAGGTGGTAGCTGGCCTCGCAAAGGACAGCCAGCTCGATTTTAAGATACAAGTATGAGCTTTTTCACTGCAGAAACTTATACGATGCAGCAATTATACACTATTGGAGCTGGAACTGCCACGGTTGCTGGCACCAGACTTGCCCTCCAATGGGTCCTCAAAAAAGGATTTAAAGGGGTACTCCTGTGGAAAACTTTTAGTTTTTTAATCAACTGGTGCCAAAAAGTTAAACAGATTTGTAAATTACTTCTATTAAAAAATCTTAATCCTTCCAGTACTTATTAGCTGCTGAATACTAAGGAGGAAATTATTTTATTTTTGGAACACAGAGCTCTCTGCTGACATCATGACCACAGTGCTCTCTGCTGACATATCTGTCCATTTTAAGAACTGTCCAGAGTAGGAGAAAATTCCCATAGAAAACATATGCTGCTCTGGACAGTTCCAGATGTCAGCAGAGAGCACTGTGGTCATGATGTCAGCAGAGAGCAATGTGTTCCAAAAAGAAAATAATTTCCTCTGTAGTATTCAGTAACTAATAAGTACTGGAAGGATTACGATTTTTTAATAGAAGTAATTTACAAATCTGTTTAACTTTCTGGCACCAGTTGATAAAAAAAATAATAATACGTTTTCCACCGGAGCACCCCTTTAAAGTTTGCTCATTCCAATTACCAGGCTCTGTCATTGTGCCGCTGTGCGGTAGTGATTCTAATAGTGACGTCTGTGATCTGCATGCCATACTGAATAACAGTATTATTTCATTACCCCTGCACACTCCTATGTGTGTTACAACAAGGCAAAGTGTTCTACACCTCTATTGAGGCTCCCTGTAGCCCAGAAATCGCTGTTTTTAATAGTGATTCACCGTGAATAAATTCAGACCAAACCAAATTTTTTTCGGAATAAAGTTTTTCAAAAATTCTCATCTGCAATTATTACAGGTAGAAAGATGACTTTGCCCCAGCATTTACTTTACCAGATGGTAGATTCCAATTTGACCAATGCTTCCACAACTCATGAATATATGGAAAACTTGCGTAAACATCTTCAAAAAGCCTTTGCATTTGCTCAAATGAATTTGGAAAAGGTAGCAACCAGCACCAAGACGTATTATGATTTGAAAACTCCCCAAAAGAAGTACCAGATTTAAGATCATGTTTATCTTTATAACTTTGTGCGGAACCAGGTGAAAGAGTGGAAGTTTTTACCTTCCTGGAAAGGACCTTAAGTCTTCATTGACAAAGTATCACCTGTTGTCTATAAAGTTAGAAATTCAGGGGGATGAGTTGATCGATAAATGGGTGCATATTAACCAGGTGTGTGCTTGTCATCCAAGGTTTTAACTCCACACCATAGAAGGAAGACTTGAACATGAACAAAAGAGAGATCCCGGCATTCAAGCTGAAGACAGGGAATCAAGGATTGGTATCATATACAAATCCTGATGCTAACTTAACTTTGTGAATTTTCCTTCATGTCTTATCTCTCTATATTAGCTTTCATACCAGATACTTGCTTTGTTTAGAGGTTTCACAAAATTGCAAAGGCATTTTTGTATATATTTGTGGTCAGTGCTCATTGGTATAGCGAGCCTACCTTACTAAACCTCTTACTAACTCCTGCTCCCTACTAAACCCTGTAACCTATTAAAGGCAGTAATTGTTGTGGCATATACTGCCGCGTACGAGTACACCTGATAAAATAGAGGGCAAAAACTCTAGAATCAGAACAAAGCGCTATTAATGCATGTAATAATCGCAACACCAATGACTGTAATGCATCGTGCATTTCTGACTCTGACTCTGACTTATGACTAATAAGTATTGGACTACCAGCGCCCCAATTTCTTAACCCCGTGTGCCGGCACACCATGGCGTTAGGCCGATGCAGCTTCCCCGATGCGCAGAGAGAGACTGGACATAATTGACAGACCACCACCTAAGCATTTAATGCAAGTACGTACATGATTGTAAAATGACGTAGTAGTGAGTGCCGCCCCACTAAACAACCATGGCGGCTGACCCCCGATGGATCCTTGACGTGCGAAAGTAAAGCTTGCAACACTCCAACTGGGCAACGCTTGTGGGACGTAGGAAAATACCGTATGAAACAACCAGAGCGGGCAACAACGTTTGCTGCTAAACAATTTCACTGCGTGATTATTGGCATCCCCACAAACCTGATGTAACTTCCACCATGCACCTGCATGTGAAATCCCCAGGCCCTAGAAAACCATACTAACCTAAAAATAGAGCGGCCTTTAACGTAAGCCGCCCTGATATCCAACTCGGGAATTATGTAGCACCTGCTAACCGTCTAACCAGGCCAGCTGTCAAGGGATGACGGCTAGAGGGCTTACTCACCTCCCTCTATGAACGCTCTACAGAGCAGCGTTGCTGGCATGAGACGCAAACAAAGGTGCCCTGTCAGGGCCGGACAACGTGATATGATGCTGGATGCCTGACAGATAACCTTACATAGTATTGTGAGCTAAATGCAGTGATGTGTGGCAAAGCCCAATGAATGCAAGTAGGAATTAAATTGTATGTGGGACATCCTCTGGGTCTCTATTGTAATATTTCGTGTCAGTATTCCAGGCTGTGATATCCACTGTCTGCGTGTTGGAGGCTCTCTGTGACCAGTAGACGTGAAGAAGTCTCAACAGAAACAAATCATGCCCGTATGCACAACCCCAAGTGCTAAACATGTATACACAAGTATCAACCTAGTCGTCAACCTAAAACCGTGCTACCTTTAGGTTTAGGTAACCTACCTGTGGACGTGACAGGCAATGAAACCACTTATGCAGCATGCATGACCATGCAACTCAACCAATTTGATATTACTATCATTGTCACGCTAAAGCTGAGACAAATGAAAACCTCAACAGAGCCAAGCTATGTCCTTGCACACACAACCCAATTGCTAAGAAAACATATGATAAGAACCTATGATGACGATGTCGCCAACCTGAAGCCATGTCAGATTGTAACTTAAGTGACCTGTAGACGTGACAGGTCTGGCTGAAAAATGAAGACTTAACCAAATATATATCACTGATAGTATGGCCGTCTACCTAAAGGCGAGACTGGTTATAACCACGATTGACCTATAGACGTGACAATTCTCCACGGAAACATCCTATATCCCTGTAGCATAACTCAACAGCTGAATAAACATGACCTATAAGAAGACATTGTCGCCAACCTGAAGCCGTGTCAGGTTGTACCCGGACTGATCAATAGACGTGACTGGTCTGGCTGAAATTAAAAGCCTCCACCAATGTATATGACTAACAGTATCAAAACCAACCTAAAACCGAGACAGGTCGTAATCGTGATTGACCTGTAGATGAGACAATTTTTCAATTTTTTGCCACAAAAAACCTGCGCAGTGTCAAAGACATGAGTGTACGGTCTAAACACCATAACATGGAGAAATGTCCTGAAACATATATACTGAATGAACCTATGAATGTATACCAAACATGAACACTAAAAATTTATGTCTAGCATAACTCCTTAACACATATGCAGAACATTAATGCGGGCCGGACCTAATCATCAAACAAACACCACGACCGTACACAGACCAAACTATATGGGCGTATACACGGAACAAACTATGAGCGCATGCAGCGAACAAACTATATAAACGTATGGCTAGAATGAACTGCATGAGCGAGCGTATGCACTGAGCATACTTATATAAGCATATACACAGAGCAACTTATCCACACATATGCCCAGTACAAACTATATGACAGTATGATAAACTGATGTGTGACCCTACACATAAATTTATACATTCAATGTCTGACCCACTGTACAATATCTATAAAGCACTAATCTGAAGTTAGACACAAAGTTTATAACCCACCTCACACCAATGCTCCACACACGCGTATGCCCGGGATGAACTGACTATATGTCCCGAACACTTATACAGAACTATATATGTGAATGTGTGCATAAAACTAACGATGCATGTGTATGGATGTGTGTGCAGAATAAAAGGTATAAGCGTATGGCTAGAACTAACTATATGAGCATATGCACTGAACAGAAATATAAGCGTGTGGGCATGTGGACGGAACAAACTACTTGAGCATATGTACAAAACAAACTGTCTGAGTGTGTGGTCAGAATAGACTATGAAAGCATAAGCCCAGGGGAAACTCTGACAGTGTGTACAGACCTCACAATATGAGAGTATGGCCAGAACGACTGAATACATACATATACATGGAACAAACTATAAGACTGTATGGCCTGAATAACTATGAAGTAGTATGGCTCAGATAAACCATGAGTGTGTGTGACCAAATGACTTAAATGCGCGTGAGGCCAGAACAAATTATGAACAAATGCACAACACAAACTATGTGCGAATGGCCAAAACAAATAAAGACTGTGGGGGAGATTTATCAAAACTTGACCAGAGGAAAAGTTGCCCAGTTACCCATAGCAACCAATCAGATCGCTTCTTTCATTTTTAACAAGGCCTCTGCAAAATGAAAGAAACGATCTGATTGGTTGCTATGGGCAACTGGGCAACTTTTCCTCTGGACAGGTTTTGATAAATCTCCCCCTGTATGCCTAGAACAAACAAGTGCAGAACAGACTATATGAGTGTGAGCATGAAACTATAGGAGTATAAGCACAGAGCAACTAACTAAATGAGTTGATGCACAAACAAACTATAAGAATGTATGCCCAGAACAACTATAAGCTGATTCACGTAAGCATTGAACAAATTAAGTGAGCGCATATCCGAGCAAACTATGACTGCATGCATAAACCCAATTACATGAGCATATTCCTAGAGCAGACTAAGTGAGTGTATGCACAAGACTATATGAGCATGAACACCTGACCACTATATGAGCATATACACAGAACCAACTATATGCGTGTATGCATGGACTAACTAAGTGAGCGTATGCCGAGAACGAACAATGTGCGTATGCCTAGGAAAGACTACGTGAGCGTATGCCGAGAACAAACTATATGCACGTATGGATAGAACTAAGTGAGTGTATGTCGAGTTCGAACTATATGCACAGAACTAAGTGAGCGTATGTCAAACTATGTGCACGTATGCACAGAATAACTATGACTGTAAACATGGAACTAACTATATGCACGTGCACAAAACGAACTAAGTGAACTTGCAGAGAACAACTATATGGTTGTATGTACGGGACCAACTGGACGAACATGCACAGGACAAACTTGTATGAGTGTATGCACTGACACACTGAGCGTATAAGCCGAAAGAACTATACCGGTGTATACACACACGAACTAAATGAGCGAATGCCCAGAACAAAGTATATGTGTGTGGACCCAAAACAAATGTACAGAACAAACTATGTGCATATGAATAGAAACTATGGCGTATGACAGGCTATGAACGACTGTAGCAAACAAACTTGATGAAACTATACTCAGGACAACTATAGGCGCGTATGCGCAACCAAGTGCATGCGCGTATGCCCAGAACAAACTATGTGCATGCACCGAACGAATTTGATTAAACGTATGCACAGGACAAACTATATGCATGCCTGGAGTAAATTATATGACAACGCATTCACGCATATAACACTATGTATGTTGTACGAGCATGTATGCGGTGTGAATGCTACAAGCGTGTGTGCAGCAAAAATGCCACGCGCGTATGTACAGTATAAATGCTATCAGCATAGTACAAAAAGCTACAAGCTTATGTACACTATAAAAGCTCAGAGCGTGTGTACGGCATGAATACTACAAGCGTAAGTATAGTATAAATGCTACGATATGCCACAAATACAAAAGGAGTAATTTAAGTAGAATATAAAATATATATAATTTTATTGATTGTATTAAAAACATATAGTTCATAAAACATAAAAGAAGGGGAGGATTACAACTACTGGGGGAGACTAGACAAAAGGGGCGACACTACCTGCTTGCGCATAATACATTAACACAAAGATGAAGTGCATGACTGGTGGACAAATATAAAGTGCATAATAGGGGCTATTACAGCTTCCATAGAGTGCATAATCATGTCTAAGAACCAGCATACATACCAAAGAACTATAGAAAAACAATATAGCAGCTGACCCAAGCGGGAGTCACGCCACTCCCGCTTGGGTCAGCTGCTGTATTGTTTTTCTATAGTTCTTTGGTATATATGCTGGTTCTTAGACATGATTATGCACTCTATGGAAGCTGTAATAGCCCCTATAATGCACTTTATATTTGTCCACCAGTCATGCACTTCATCTTTGTGTTAATATATTATGCGCAAGCAGGTAGTGTCGCCCCTTTTATCTAGTCTCCCCCAGTAGTTGTAATCCTCCCCTTCTTTTATGTTTTATGAACTATATGTTTTTAATACAATCAATAAAATTATATATATTTTATATTCTACTTAAATGACTCCTTTTGTATTTGTGGTATAACTAATGGTATGGAGATCATATATGAAGCCGCAGTCACTTTAGTGCCATTATAATTTTTTTTTTAGAGATCTATGATATCCTAATTATATAGTACAGGCACTACTGTTTGTATGCTGCTGATTGCGTTTACACTATAAATGCTACGAGCGCGTGTACAGCACAAATGCTACGAGCGAATGTAGATAGGTTGCAGTAAAGTGATCTTTATTGCTGCATTCCTAGTGGTTGCCAAACTACAACTCCCAGCATGCCCAGTCATGCGCTGCCTGTCATGTCATGCGTTGCCTGTCATGCGCTGCCATTGGTCAGAATTCATTTCTGACCATTGACAGGGGATAGGAGGAGATCTCAGCGCTGCAATCTTGCTCCTATCCTTCAGGATGATCGGGGCTGTCACAGCTCCGATCATCCCTATTTTCCGGGCGATCGGGTCGCCAGAGACCCGATCAGCCCGGAATAGCAGAAAATCGCGTGTCTGAATTGACATGCGATTTTCTGCGATCGCCGACATGGGGGGTCTCAAGACCCCCCTCGGTGATGTGCCGGGATGCCTGTTGAATGATTCCAGCAGGCATCCCGGTCCGGTCCCCAACCGGCTAGCGGCGGGGACCGGAATTTCCACGGGCGTATGCATACGCCCTACGTCCTTAAGGACTCGGGATGCAGGGCGTATGCATACCCCCCACGTCCTGAAGAGGTTAACAACCGCAAGGGACGCGGGTCCCCGAATGCTGAAACCAGGGGCCGGGCTGGCCGAGGGTAGCCTTCCATCTTCGGCTTACCTCCGGAGATCGGGCTGCGATAGAACGCCGCTCCCCCGGCCAGTCCCGGCCACTTACCCGTACGCCACACTGCAGACTCTTCCGGTCAGCTGACTCTGCGCGTCAGCTGATCAACGTCACGTGACGGACCTGTGGAATGAGGATCAGGTACGGCCGCGTGTTCTTATAGGGAATCCCCGCCCCTTCAACAAATACAGGCTAAGTATTAGCCTTCTCACGCACACACACATACACACACACACATATATATATATATATATATATATATATATACACACACATACACACACATGCTGTCCCCCCCCCCCCAGCAGGTATAATGTATATATGCATAATCTGCTAAATAAAGAAAAAGGACAGTGAGACCCATATTTGACGCATATTTGTCATACAATATTTAAACAGGTGAAGCCCAGACCCCAGACTACGGTGATCAGCAGCTATTATGATGAGATGACATCAAAAGATACTGCAATCGTGTACATTATCCTGATCCTGAGAAAGGAATTCCAGACTGAGCTGGTTGCTGTCCCAGGACCATCCTCTGATGGATCATGCTACATGACACTCCAGGATTCATCTTAACCAACAAGAGGATCCTGACTCAGAAAATGTATCTCAGCTCGGATCCCCGTCTTTAAATTGAAAGGAAGTTCAACGTATCTGGAATACAGTCACCAGAGATTAAAGGGGTATTCCAGGATTTTTTTTATTTGACTATGCTACAGGGGCTGTAAAGTTAGTGTAGTTCATAATATAGTATCTGTACCTGTGTGTGACGGTGGTCTCGCAATTCTTTTGTGATTTTCGCCCCAATATTTATTTTTAACAGCATACAAAATTACTCAGGTCTCTGGTTTTCCCAGGTTGCAGAGCGTTGAGACGTGACATCACTAGTCAGTAGTGCAAAAGAAGCCAGTTAATGGTTAAAACGACCGCTGGGCGGGACAGAAATCATTCTGCAACAGCTGTAGGCACCCTGGTTAAATAACACTGAATGGATGCAGCTCATTTGTGCTCCAATGGGTGGGAGGAATGTAACTTCACACTTACAAATAAGGAACTATGGGATGTGTAGTTTAAGAGACTGAACTCCAAAAGGAAATACCCAGTTCACAAAAGTATAGCCTGGCAGGTATGTACTAGAATCATCTTATGGTGGATAACCCCATTTAAAACATGGTATTCAAGATATATCATATATTCTCAAGAACGGATTACACAGATCCTTGAACAGATACGGAAAACTTTAATCAATCCACCATTTCCTCTAAATTACCGTCCAAAACGATTTGTCTCCGCAATAGTTGCCACCATAATCATTGCCGTGTTTGGTGCTATCATAGCAACTATTGTGTCAGCTGCCAACTTTATGTCCATCATGGTACTGGAGCTTAAAATTTTTTTATCGCTAAAGGAAAACCTTGGGACAATTCACGAGGAGATAAGACAAAAAGAACGATTAATGGACCTGCTTTCTGTTGTGGATGTCACTATGTGTCATACTTATTGTAGGCCCCAAAAATGAATCACTATGTTTAATTGCATGATGTCTGCCATTTTGTGTATATTCTAAGTAGGCCAACATTCTAAAATTTCTTCTCTACAAATGTGCCCGTTTGAGAAGAATACTTCTTGTCTCCTTAGATAAGACAGGTGAAAGGGCTAGTTAGCCTGTCTTGTGAATGTTATTCTAACTAACAATTAATTACCCATTTGACTGGACAGATAAACATTCACACATCTGTGTTGTAGACATACACAGTAGTCTAGATCTATATCTCTTTCCAATAAATTTATAGTTGGAAATATGTTTGACTTGGCCCCAAGATGTCTGGGGATCCACCATAGTTGATTACAGAAGTGTCAGAGTTAATCCCTTTACTTCTAATTTAGGGCTCCATACGTCAAGTGTGAAATGTGGGTTTAAAACTAACTTTGGACAGTTAACCCTTAAAGGTAATGATGCTAATTGCTTAGGCAATAGCACCCCCTAGCACAGTGTTTCCCAACCTTTTTCGGGTCGGGCATACCTCGAAAAAAAAAAATTCCGCGGGGCACCGCTACCGAGGTTGATGAGCAAAAAAAAAGGGAAAATGGTAAAAAATGCAATGCACTATATCTATTTATCAGTGGGTATGTAGTTTAAAGTGCTGCTTTATACAGCAACTCACCAATTACGTCTTCTCTAATTTGCAATGTTGCCTTCTCTTCTCCATCTGGTCCGGGCCATCATCACGATTTCTTCCACACACAATTCTTCACCGTTAAACTTGCAAAACAAACCTATTAGGCGCCGAACTTTTTTTTACACGGGTGACAGAGGGGTGTAGAAGAGTGGACATGGGTGACAGAGGGATGTAGAGGGGTGGAAATGGGTGACAAAGGGGTTTAGAGGGGTGTAGAGGAGTGTACAGAGGGGTGTAGAGGAGCGTACATGGGTGACAGGGGTGTAGAGGAGCATACAGAGGGGTGTAGAGGAGCGTACATGGGTGACAGGGGTGTAGAGGAGTGTACATGGGTGACAGGGGTGTAGAGGAGCATACATGGGTGACAGGGTGTAGAGGAGCGTACATGGGTGACGGGTGTAGAGGAGCGGACAGAGGGGTGTAGAGGAGTGTAGAGGAGCGTACATGGGTGACAGGGGTGTAGAGGAGTGGACAGAGGGGTGTAGAGAAGTAGACATGGGTGACAGGGGTGTAGAGGAGCGGACAGAGGGGTGTAGAGGAGTGGACAGAGGGGTGTAGAGGAGTGGACAGAGGGGTGACAGGGGTGTAGAGGAGTGGACAGAGAGGTGTAGAGGAGCGGACTGAGGGGTGCAGAGGAGCAGACAGAGGGGTGCAGAGGAGCGTACATGGGTGTAGAGGAGTGTACAGAGGGGTGTAGAGGAGCGTACATGGGCGACAGGGGTGTAGAGGAGTGGACAGAGGGGTGTAGAGGAGTGGACAGAGGGGTATAGAGGAGAGTACATGGGTGACAGGGGTGTAGAGGAGTGTACAGAGGGGTGTAGAGGAGCGTACATGGGCGACAGGGGTGTAGAGGAGCGGACAGAGGGGTGTAGAGGAGTGTAGAGGAGTGTACATGGGTGACAGGGGTGTAGCGGAGTGGACAGAGGGGTGTAAAGGAGCAGACAGAGGGGTGTAGAGGAGTGGACAGAGGGGTGTAGAGGAGTGGACAGAGGGGTGTAGAGGAGTGGACAGAGAGGTGTAGAGGAGCGGACAGAGGGGTGCAGAGGAGCGGACAGAGGGGTGCAGAGGAGCGTACATGGGTGTAGAGGAGTGTACAGAGGGGTGTAGAGGAGTGTACAGAGGGGTGTAGAGGAGCGTACATGGGCGACAGGGGTGTAGAGGAGCGGACAGAGGGGTGTAGAGGAGTGGACAGAGGGGTATAGAGGAGAGTACATGGGCGACAGGGGTGTAGAGGAGCGGACAGAGGGGTGTAGAGGAGTGGACAGAGGGGTATAGAGGAGAGTACATGGGTGACAGGGGTGTAGAGGAGTGTACAGAGAGGTGTAGAGGAGCGTACATGGGCGACAGGGGTGTAGAGGAGTGTACAGAGGGGTGTAGAGGAGTGTACAGAGGGGTGTAGAGGAGCATACATGGGTGACAGGGGTGTAGAGGAGTGTACAGAGGGGTGTAGAGGAGCGTACATGGGTGACAGGGGTGTAGAGGAGTGGACAGAGGGGTGTAGAGGAGTGTAGAGGAGCGTACATGGGTGACAAGGGTGTAGAAGAGTGGACAGAGGGGTGTAGAGGAGTGGACAGAGGGGTGTAGAGGAGCGTACATGGGTGACAGGGGTGTAGAGGAGTGGACAGAGGGGTGTAGAGGAGCATACATGGGTGACAAGGGTGTAGAAGAGTGTACAGAGGGGTGTAGAGGAGTGGACAGAGGGGTGTAGAGGAGCGTACATGGGTGACAAGGGTGTAGAGGAGCGTACTTGGGTGACAGGGGTGTAGAGGAGTGGACAGAGGGGTGTAGAGGAGCGTACATGGGTGACAGGGGTGTAGAGGAGTGGACAGAGGGGTGTAGAGGAGCGTACATGGGTGACAGGGGTGTAGAGGAGCGGACAGAGAGGTGTAGAGGAAAGTACATGGGTGACAGGGGTGTAGAGGAGTGGACAGAGATGTGTACAGGAGCAGACAGAGGGGTGCAGAGGAGCGGACATGGGTGACGGGTACAGAGGGGTGTAGAGGAGCGTACATGGGCGACAGGGGTGTAGAGGAGTGGACAGAGGGGTGTAGAGGAGTGGACAGAGGGGTGTAGAGGAGCGTACATGGGTGACAGGGGTGTAGAGGAGCGTACATGGGCGACAAGGGTGTAGAGGAGTGGACAGAGGGGTGTAGAGGAGTGGACAGAGGGGTGTAGAGGAGCATACATGGGTGACAGGAATGTAGAGGAGTGTACAGAGGGGTGTAGAGGAGCGTACATGGGCGACAAGGGTGTAGAGGAGTGGACAGAGGGGTGTAGAGGAGCGTACATGGGTGACAGGGGTGTAGAGGAGTGGACATGGGTGACAGAGGGGGGTGAACATGGGTGACGGGGGGGGGGGTGAACATGGGTGACAGGGGGGTGAACGGGAGTGAAAGGGATGATAGGAGGGTGGACAGGGGTGTAGAGGAGTGGACATGGGTGACAGAGGGGTGTAGAGGAGTGGACATGGGTCGACAGGAGGGTGAACATGGGTGACAGGAGGGTGGACTGGGGTGACAGGAGGGTGGACGGGGGTGACAGGAGGGGGGTGGACATGGGTTACCGGGGGGGGGTGAACATGGGTGATGGGGGGGTGAACATGGGTGACGGGGGGGGTGAATGGGAGTGAAAGGGATGACAGGAGGGTGAACATGGGTGACAGAAGGGGTGAACATGGGTGACAGGAGGGGTGGACGGGAGTGAAAGGGATGACAGGAGGGTGAACATGGGTTACAGCAGGGTGAACATAGGTGACAGGAGGGGGGGTGGACATGGGTTTCCGGGGGGGTGAACATGGGTGACGGGGGGGGTGAACGGGAGTGAAAGGGATGACAGGAGGGTGAACATGGGTGACAGGAGGGGTGAACGGGAGTGAAAGGGATGACAGGAAGGTGAACATGGGTGACAGGAGGGTGGACAGGGTGGGTGGACGGGAGTGAAAGGGATGACAGGAGGGTGGACAGGGGTGACAGGAGGGTGGACAGGGGTGACAGGAGGGTGGACAGGGGTGACAGGAGGGTGGACAGGGGTGACAGGAGGGTGGACAGGGGTGACAGGAGGGTGGACAGGGGTGACAATAGGGTGGACAGGGGTGACAGGAGAGTGGTGAACATGGGTGACAGGAAGGTGAACATGGGTGACAGGAGGGTGGATGAGGGTGAACATGGGTGACATGGGTGGACAGGGGGGGGTGGACAGGGGTGACAGAGGGGTGGACAGGGGTGACAGGAGGGTGGACAGGGGTGACAGGAGGGTGGACAGGAGTGAAAGGGATGACAGGAGGGGGTGAACATGGGTGACAGGAGGGGGTGAACATGGGTGACAGGAGGGGGTGAACATGGGTGACAGGAGGGGGTGAACATGGGTGACAGGACGGGAGTGAAAGGGATGACAGGAGTGTGAACATGGGTGTGAACAGGTGTGACAGGAGGGTGGACAGGGGTGACAGGATGGTGGACGGGGGGGGGGGACATGGATGATGGGGGGTGGTGAACATGGGTGACAGGAGGGTGAACATGGGTGACAGGAGGGTGGACGGGAGTGAAAGGGATGACAGGAGGGTGAACATGGGTGACAGGAGGGTGGACAGGGGTGTGAACATGGGTGACAGGAGGGTGGAAAGGGGTGACAGGAGGGTGGACAGAGGGGGTGGACAGGGGTGGTGGACATGGGTGACAGGGGGGGTGGATATGGGTGACAGGGGGGGTGGACATGGGTGACAGGGGGGGTGGACATGGGTGACAGGGGGGGTGGACATGGGTGACAGGGGGGGTGGACATGGGTGACGGGGGGGCAGACTGGGTGACAGGGGGGCGGACTGGGTGACAGGGGGGCGGACTGGGTGACAGGGGGGGGCAGACTGGGTGACAGGGGGGGCGGACTGGGTGACAGGGGGGCGGACTGGGTGACAGGGGGGGCGGACTGGGTGAAAGGGGGGGAGGACTGGGTGAAAGGGGGGGCGGACTGGGTGACAGGGGGGGCGGACATGGGTGACGGGGGGGGGTGGTCATGGGTGACAAGGGGGGGTGGACATGAGTGACGGGGGGGTATAGGGTGGACCCGAGTGATGGTTGGGGGGGGTTGGACAGGGTTGAGAAGGGGTAACAGAGGGGTGGAAAGGGTACAGTACCTAAAGCAAGCCGGTCCGCGCAGCTTGAAGGTCCACGGCAGGCACAGGAGTCCGGCGCAGGTGAAGATCGTTCCGCCTCAGGGACCCATTTTCGGCTCACTGCGTCGCGAGGTAGAAGGGGACGCAGGGGACGAAGTGGAGAGGGGGAGGGGGACGCTGTGTGCGCAGTGCACACGCAGGCTTCCCTTCCCCCCCTGCGCCGCCAGTCATAAGCGCGCAGGCCGGGGCGGGATACTTTAAAAAAATAAATAAATCACAGCAAAATCCCGCGGCACCACGGCCAGTGGCGAACGGCACACACGTGTGCCGAGGCACCGCGGTTGGGAATCACTGCCCTAGCATATGGGTATGGTTGGTATGGTATGGGTAGTTGACATTACATCGACCAGAAATGCTTTCTGGTTTAACCCCTTAAGGACACATGACGTTCTCATACGTCTCCATTTCAGAGTCCTTAAGGACACATGACGTATGAGAACGTCATGTGTTTTACCGGCCCCCCGCAACCATCTGGAGCGGAGCCGGTGCCCGATGCCTGCCTAAATCGTTCAGCAGGCATCGGGGCATATCGCCCAGGGGGGTCATGATGACCCCCCATGTCGGCGATGGCCGCAGATTGCTGGACAATTCAGTCCAGCGATCTGCGGCGGATTCCGGGTCAATCGGGTCTCCAGTGACCCGGTGACCCGGAATTATTGGCTGATCGGGGCCGTCGGAGACGGCCCCGAACAGCCATAGCCAGCAGGGGTGAGGTGGCACTGGTGCCACCTCACGATCGCCCTGATTCGTCAGCCGGATTACCGCCCGACCAATCAGGGTGCCTGCTGCGGGTGTCACTCCCGCAACCCGCTCCGCCCCTATTCCAGAGGACGCGAGCGGGTGCGGGACGTGCACCCCGGGTGCTGGGGACCCCGATCCCCGGCGTTAATGTTGGGATCGGGGCCCCAGGAGCAGCGGCGACGGCGGCGACGAGGGACTGACCTGATGCGGCTGGATCGTTGGAGGTGAGTGACAGCCTCCTGCTGTTGCTTAGCAACAGCTCCCAGCATGCAAAAAGGGCATGCTGGGAGCTGTAGTTATGCAACAGCAGGAGGCAGACCACCACAACTCCCAGCATGCCCTTATGGGCATGCTGGGACTTGTAGTTTTGCAACAGCTGGAGGCACATTCTTTCTATGGAAAAGTGTACCTTCAGCTGTTGTATAACTACAACTCCCAGCTTGCACAATCAGCTAAAGGGCATGCTGGGAGTTGTAGTGGTGCATCAGGTGGTTGCATAACTACAACTCCCAGCATGCCCGTTGGCTGTCGGTGACTGCTGAGAGTTGTAGTTTTGCAACAGCTGAAGAAACACTGAGTAGCAAACCAGTGTGTCTCCAGCTGTTGCATAACTACAATCCCCAGCATCCCCAGCCAAAGTAGTATGCCTCCAGCTGTTGCATAACTACAAGACCCAGCATGCCCTTCCGCTGTCCGTACATGCTGGGGGTTGTAGCTTTTGCAATAGCTGAAGGCACACTGGTTGCAAAACACTGAGTTTGTTACCAAACTCGGTGTTTCACAACCAGTGTGCCTCCAGCTGTTGCAAAACTACAACTCCCAGCATGCACTGATAGACCGTACATGCTGGGAGTTATAGTTTTGCAGCAGTTGGATGTCCCCCCCCCCCCCCAATGTGAATGTACAGGGTACACTCACATGGGCGGAGGATTACAGTAAGTATTCGGCTGCAAGTTTGAGGTGCGGCAAATTTACTGCCGCAGCTCAAACTGCCAGCGAGAAACTACTGTGAACCCCCGCCCGTGCGACTGTACCCTAAAAACACTACACTAACACACAATAAAGTAAAAAGTAAAAAACACTACGTATACACATACCCCTACACAGCCCCCCTCCCCTACCCAATAAAAATGAAAAACGTCTGGTACGCCACTGTTTCCAAAACGGAGCCTCCAGCGGTTGCAAAACTACAACTCCCAGCATGCACTGATAGACCGTACATGCTGGGAGTTGTAGTTTTGCAACAGCTGGATGTCCCCCCCCCCCAATGTGAACGTACAGGGTACACTCACATGGGCGGAGGATTACAGTAAGTATCCGGCTGCAAGTTTGAGCTGCGTCAAATTTTCTGCCGCAGCTCAAACTGCCAGCAAGAAACTACTGTGAACCCCCGCCCGTGCGACTGTACCCTAAAAACACTACACTACACTAACACAAAATAAAATAAAAAGTAAAAAACACTACATGTACACATACCCCTATACAACCCCCCTCCCCTCCCCAATAAAAATGAAAAACGTCTGGTACGCCACTGTTTCCAAAACGGAGCCTCGAGCTGTTGCAAAACAACTACTCCCAGTATTGCCAGATAGCCGTTGACTGTCTAGGCATGCTGGGAGTTTTACAACAGCTGGAGGCACCCTGTTTGGGAATCACTGGCGTAGAATACCCCTATGTCCACCCCTATGCAACTCCCTAATTTAGGCCTCAAATGCGCATAGCGCTCTCACTTTGGAGCCCTGTCTTATTTCAAGGCAACAGTTTAGGGCCACATATGGGGTATCGCCGTACTCGGGAGAAATTGGGTTACAAATTTTGGGGGGTATTTTCTGCTATTACCCTTTTTAAAAATGTAAAATTTTTGGGAAAACAAGCATTTTAGGTAAAAAATATATATATTTTTTACATATGCAAAAGTTGTGAAACACCTGTAGGGTATTAAGGTTCAAATTACCCCTTGTTACGTTCCCCGAGGGGTCTAGTTTCCAAAATGGTATGCCATGTGTCTTTTTTTTTTGCTGTCCTCGCACCATAGGGGCTTCCTAAATGCGGCATGCCCCCAGAGCAAAATTTGCTTTTAAAAAGCCAAATGTGACTCCTTCTCTTCTGAGACCTGTAGTGCGCCAGCAGAGCACTTTTTACCCCCATATGGGGTGTTTTCTGAATCGGGAGAAATGGGGCTTCAAATTTGGGCGGGTATTTTCTGCTATTACCCTTTTTAAAATTGTAAAAATTTTGGGAAACCAAGCATTTTAGGTAAAAAAATATATATATTTTTTTACATATGCAAAAGTCGTGAATCACCTGTGGGATATTAAGGTTCACATTACCCCTTGTTACATTTCCCCAGGGGTCTAGTTTCCCCAGGGGTCTAGTTTTTTTTTTTGCTGTCCTGGCACCATCTGGGGCTTCCTAAAGGTGACATGCCCCCCAAAAACCATTTGTCGCTCCTTCCCTTCTAATCCCTCTACTACGCCCGCCGAACAATTAACATAGACATATGAGGTATGTGCTTACTCGAGAGAAATTGGGTTTCAAATACAAGTAAAAATATTCTCCTTTTTACCCCTTGCAAAAATTCAAAAATTGGGTCTACAAGAACATGCGAGTGTAAAAAATGAAGATTTTGAATTTTCTCCTTCACTTTGCTGCTATTCCTGTGAAACACCTAAAGGGTTAATACACTTACTGAATGTCCTTTTGAATACTTTGGGGGGTGTAGTTTTTATAATGGGGTCTTTTATGGGGTATTTCTAATATGAAGACCCTTCAAAACTGAACTGGTCCCTGAAAAATAGTGAGTTTGAAAATTTTGTGAAAAATTTCTAAATTGCTGCTGAACTTTTAAGCCCTCTGGTGTCTTCCAAAAGTAAAAACTCATAAATTTTATGATGCAAACATAAAGTAGACATATTTTATATGTGAACCCAAAAAATATATATTTTGAATATCCATTTTCCTTACAAGCAGAGAGCTTCAAAGTTAGAAAAATGCTAAATTTTCATTTTTTTTTAATCAAATTTTGGGATTTTTCACCAAGAAAGGATGCAAGTTACCATAAAATTTTACCACTAAGTTAAAGTAGAATATGTCACGAAAAAACAGTCTCAGAATCAGAATGATAACTAAAAGCATTCCAGAGTTATTAATGTTTAAAGTGACAGTGGTCAGAATTGCAAAAAACGCTCCGGTCCTTAAGGTGTAAAATGGCCTGGTCCTTAAGGGGTTAATACCCAGAAAGTGGGTAGTGATGTCATAGTCATTATCATATGTACATGCTCAACCTACATTCATTGTGGAATTTCAATTTGGGACGGTGTGTCTAACTAGTTAAAAGGCTGTTAAACCAGATGATAAAACCGAGCTAGAGACCTACAAAAGGGACCCAGACCTAGGAAAAGCGTTTAGACAGAAAAAGAAGTCTGCCAATGAAAGAGGTCCAATAAATGGAAGCTATGTGAGATCCCAGTACGCCGGACTGATCACACTGTACAGACCTATGGCTACCCATGACAATGCAATGATGGACCATTCAGCTTTTCTAGGAACGGAAAATTAGATTCTCACTTGGACTTGGTAAGAGACACAAAAATGGTATTCCATTTAATTAAGACCAATTTGGATAATGTGGATGTAATTATACCATTTAGATTGGCAAACAAATTAAATCAAATAATTAACCCTTTAAGGACCCAGCCAATTTTCACTGTAGGACCCGGGCATTTTTTGCACATCTGACCACTGTCACTTTAAGCATTAATAACTCTGGAATGCTTTTACCTTTCATTCTGATTCCGAGATTGTTTTTTCGTGACATATTCTACTTTACGTTAGTCGTAAAATTTTGTCGATACTTGCATCGTTTCTTGGTGAAAAATTCCAAAATTTTATGAAAAAATTTTAAATTTTGCATTTTTTTTAACTTTGAAGCTCTCCGCTTATAAGGAAAATTAATATTACAAATAAATTATACATTGATTCACATATACAACATGTCTACTTCATGATTGCATCATAACGTTGACATTTTTTTTACTTTTGGAAGACACCAGAGGGCTTCAAAGTTCAGCAGCAATTTTCTAATTTTTCACAAAATTTTCAAAATCTAAATTTTTCAGGGACCAGTTCCGTTTTGAAGTGGATTTGAAGGGCCTTCTTATTAGAAATACCCCATAAATGACCCCATTATAAAAACTGCACCCCCCAAAGTATTCAAAATTACATTCAAAAGGTTTGTTAACCCTTTAGGTGTTTCACAGGAATAGCAGCAAATTGAAGGAGAAAATTCTAAATCTTCATTTTTTACACTGGCATGTTTTTGTAGGCCCAGTTTTTGAATTTTTACAAGGGGTAAAAGGAGAGAAATTTTCCTAAAATGTGTAGCCCAATTTCTCTCGAGTAAGGAAATACCTCATATGTGTATGTCAAGTGTACGGCGGGTGCAGTAGAGGGCTGGATTTCCCCCACATTTTATATTTTTACAAGGGGTAATAGGAGAAAATGACCCCCAAAATTTGTAACCCCATTTCTTCTGAGTATGGAAATACCCAATGTGTGGACATCAAGTGATCTGCTGGCGCACTACAATGCTCAAAAGAGAAGGAGCGCCATTGAGCTTTTGAAGACAGAATTTGGTTGGAATAGAAGTCGGGGGCCATGTGCGTTTACAAAGCCCCCCCCCCTGGTGCCAGAACAGTGGACCCCCCCCACGTGACCCCATTTTGGAAACTACACCACCCACAGAATTTAATAAGGGGTGCAGTGAGTATTTACGCCCCACTGGCGTTTGACAGATCTTTGGAACAGTGGGCTGTGCAAATGAAAAATTTAATTTTTCATTTTCACGGACCACTGTTCCAAAAATCTGTCAGACACCTGTGGGGCGTAAATGCTCACTGTACCCCTTATTACATTACGTGAGGGGTGTAGTTTCCAAAATTGGGTCATATGTGGGGGGTTCCATTGTTCTGGCTCTATGGGGGCTTTGTAAACACACATGGCCTTCAATTCCGGACAAATTTTATCTTCAAAATCCCAATGGTGCTCCTTCTCTTCTGAGCATTGTAGTTCGTCCGCCGAGCACTTTACATCCACATATGGGGTATGCTCTTACTCAGAAAAAATGGGGTTACAAATTTTGAGGGGCTTTTTTCCTATATTTCCTTGTGAAAATGAAAAATTTTGGGTAACACCAGCATTTTTGTGAAAAATTTTTTTTTTTCATTTTTCCATCCAAATTCGTCAAACACCTGTGGGGTGTAAAGGCTCACTATACCCCTTGTTACTTTCCGTGAGGGGTGTAGTTTCTAAAATGGGATCACATGTGGGTATTTATTTTTTTGCGTTTATGTCAGAACCGCTGTAAAATCAGCCACCCCTGTGCAAATCACCAATGTAGGCCTTAAATGTACATAGTGCGCTCTCACTCTTGAGCCTTGTTATGCACCCGCAGAGCATTTTACGCCCACATATGGGGTATTTCTGTACTCAGGAGAAATTGCGTTACAAATTTTGGGGGGCTTTTTTTCCTTTTAACACTTGTGAAAATAAAAAGTAAAGGACAACACCAGCATGTTAGTGTAAAATTTTAATTTTTTTTACACTGACAGGCTGGTTTAGTCCCCAACTTTTCCTTTTCATAAGGGGTAAAAGGAGAAAAAGCCCCCCAAAATTTGTAGTGCAATTTCTCCCGATTACGGAGATACCCCATATGTGGCCCTAAACAGTTTCCTTGAAATACGACAGGGCTCTGAAGTGAGAGAGCGCCATGCGCATTTGAGGACTAAATTAGGGATTGCATAGGGGTGGACATAGGGGTATTCTACGCCAGTGATTCCCAAACAGGGTGTCTCCAGCTGTTGCTAAACTCTCAGCATGCCTGGACAGTCAGTGGCTGTCCGGAAATGCTGGGAGTTGTTGTTTTGAAACAGCTGGAGGCTCCGTTTTGGAAACACTGCCGTACAATACATTTTTCATTTTTATTGGGGGGACAGTGTAAGGGGGTGTATATGTAGTGTTTTACCCTTTATTATGTGTTAGTGTAGTGTAGTGTTTTTAGGGTACAGTCACACTGGCGGGTTACAGTGAGCTAGAAATTTGCACTGCGGCGAAAAGTTTGCCGCAGCTCATACTTGAAGCAGGAAACTTACTGTAAACCCGCCCGTGTGAATGTACCCTGTACGTTCACATGGGGGGGGCAAACCTCCAGCTGTTTCAAAACTACAACTCCCAGCATGTACTGACAGACCGTGCATGCTGGGAGTTGTAGTTTTGCAACAGCTGGAGGCACACTGGTTGGAAAACCTTCAGTTAGGTTCTGTTACCTAACTCAGTATTTTCCAACCAGTGTGCCTATAGCTGTTGCAAAACTACAACTCCCAGCATGTACTGATCGCCGAAGGGCATGCTGGGAGATCTAGTTATGCAACAGCTGGAGGGATCGCAACTACAACTCCCAGCATGCAGAGACAGCTGTTTCGGCATGCTGGGATTTGCAGTTTTCCAACATCTGGAGGGCTACAGATAGAGACCACTGCACTGTGATCTCGAAACTGTGGACCTCCAGATGTTGCAAAACTACAAATTCCCGCATGCACAGACAGCAAACAGCTATGTGGGCATGCTGGGAGTTGTAGTTTTGCAAGATCTAGAGTGCTACAGTATAGAGATCACTGTGCAGTGGTCTCTAAACTGTAGACCTCCAGCTGTTGCAAAACTGCATCTCCCACCATGCCCAGCAGCTCTCTGGGCATGCTGGGAGTTGTAGTTTTGCAACATCTGGAGGGCTACAGTCTCAGACTGTAGCCCTCTAGATGTTGCTAGGCAACTTACCGGCTTCCGTCGGATCCAGGGAGCCGTCCTCTTCTGCTGCATGACACGCCGCCACGCCGATCACCGCTGCCGATCCGGTCCCGCAGCTTCCACCGACGGGTAAGTGGATCTTCGGCGTTCGGTCCCCGTCATTTCCCCGTCCTGCCCCGCCTATTGTGGGTGGGCAGAACTGGGAAAATGAAAGTAAACCCCCCAGCCCCTAATCTGCTATTGGTGGTTGCGTCTAGACCAACCAAAAATTTTTCATAATTCATATTTTTATGACCATAATTCAAAATTGAGTTATTACCGCACAACATATTGTTATCACAAATCAAGTCATACAATCAGAATGATTATTCGGAAGGGCAATATTGCTGGGGATGAATTCCAATATTCTTCTCTGGACGAGGCCCTGATGCATCCATCCCTCTCGTCATGGCGGATGGATTATGATTGGGGCGCCCTGATCCTTCTCATTCTAGGATGGTTGAGTTACCTGACTACTAAACATATATGCTGGGTGTGTATAGTCAGAAGGACTATCACTGGCTGGTTGACCTATGGGGGGGGGCTGGCTGTTCCTGATGTAGCTAAGTACTATTGGGCTGCTCACCTACGCCATCTCGTGGCTTGGTCCTCCTACCATGCCTTTAGCCGCTGGATGGAGCTGGAGAAGCTTTGGTTGGCCCCTATGCACCCAAACTCCCTCCTCTGGTCCCCTCTCATATGCTCTGTCATCCCCCCCCCCCAGAGTCCTATGTGCTTCTCTAGATGCGCCTGGGTTACTGCTCTAGGAAGTTTAAATTATATTCCCCCTCTTCCCCCTTAGGGTCTTTCCTTTACTGTCCTAACTTTCCGGCGGGTATGTCCTCCCTTATGGTGCGGGAATGGGGTTCCCGAGGCCTCTTCTGCTTGGCTAATGTTGTGGATACCTTATCTCGCTCCCTTTTACCCTTTGAACAGTTGGTGTCTCGTTGGAATCTCCCCTAGTCTGAGCGCTTCCACTACCTACAACTCCGGCACTTGTTGACCTCCACAACTGGATCCACTGAGGTTTCTAGACCGATTGGTCCTGAACGGCTGTGCCGTAGTGGTCCTCAGGCGCAGGGACTTCTCTCAGACATCTACTCGCTACTCACAATGCTGGCGTTGTGGGGTGGGTTTGGGTACAGTCCTGTCTTCCTATAGCTGACTATTTGAAGTTGGTGTAGCAATTGGTCTCTGGCTCCCTCGGTGTCTCGGTCCCTCAAGACCAGGGGTCTCAAACTCCCGGCCCGCGGGCTATTTATGGCCCGTGGAACGAAAGTTTGTGGCCCACACCAGGTATGTGTAATTTGTATTACATGAAGCCTGGGACATGCAGTTCCGGGCGCTGGGCAGGTAACTTCTTAAGGCATTTAGCCCTGCTTCGGGCAAGCAGCGCTAAATGCTGGAAGGCTTCACTTACCCCGCCCTTCTTCTCTCTGGTTGGCCGGCCGACCCGAATCTAATGAGGGACATCGCGCATGTGACGTCCCTCCGCAGATCCGCACAGGAGGACGTCAGTGACGTCACTCGTTAGGCCGCCGCCGGAGAGGAGAAGCGCAGCGCAGGACAGGTAAATGTGTCTGTGTGTGTGCATGTGTGGGTGTCTGTCTGTGTGTGTGTGTCTGTGTGTGAGAGTTGGGGGGGGGGGCGACAATGCCACCTAATGTGGGGAACCTGCTTCTACCTAATGTGGGGAACCTGCTTCTACCTAATGTGGGGAACCTGCTTCTACCTAATGTGAGGAACCTGCTTCTACCTAATGTGGGGAACCTGCTTCTACCTGATGTGGGGAACCTGCTAGTACCTAATGTGGGGAACCTGCTAGTACCTAATGTGGGGAACGTGCTAGTACCTAATGTGGGGAACCTGCTACTACCTAACGTGGGGAACCTGCTACTACCTAACGTGGGAAACCTGCTTCTACCTAATGTGGGAAACCTGCTTCTACCTAATGTGGGAAACCTGCTTCTACCTAATGTAGGGAACCTGCTACTACCTAACGTGGAGAACCTGCTTCTACCTAATGTGGGGAACCTACTTCTACCTAATGTGGGGAATCTGCTGGTACCTAAAGTGGGGAACCTGCTACTACCTAATATGGGGAACCTGCTTCTACCTAATATGGGGAACCTGCTACTACCTAATGTGGGGAACCTACTACTACCTAACGTGGAGAACCTGCTACTACCTAACGTGGGGAACCTGCGTCTACCTAACGTGGGGAACCTGCTACTACCTAATGTGGGGAACCTGCTACTACCTAATGTGGGGAACCTGCCACTACCTAATGTGGGGAACCTGCCACTACCTAATGTGGGGAACCTGCCACTACCTAATGTGGGGAACCTGCTACTACCTATTGTGGGGAACCTGCTTCTACCTAATCTAGGGAACCTGCTACTACCTATTGTGGGGAACATGCTACTACCTAATGTGGGGAACCTGCTACTACCTATTGTGGGGAACCTTCTACTACCTAATGTGGGGAACCTGCTGATATCTAATGTGGGGAACCTGCTACTACCTAATGTGGGGAACCGGCTTCTACCTAATGTGGGGAACCTGCTACTACCTAATGTGGGGAACCTGCTACTACCTATTGTGGGGAAGCTGCTACTACCTATTGTGGGGAACCTTCTACTACCTAATGTGGGGAACCTGCTACTACCTAATGTGGGGAACCTGCTACTACCTATTGTGGGGAAGCTGCTACTACCTATTGTGGGGAACCTTCTACTACCTAATGTGGGGAACCTGCTACTACCTAATGTGGGGAACCTGCTACTACCTAATGTGGGGAACCTGCTACTACAGGTAATAATGGAAATGTCCAGCGCTTTAGGATGCAAAAATTCTTCGGCTTTATTAAGTCATAAAAACATGCAGCATAGGGACAAGAACGCCGACGCGTTTCGGATCTGTGCGATCCTTAGTCATGGCCATGACTAAGAATCGCACAGATCCGAAACGCGTCGGCGTTCTTGTCCCTATGCTGCATGTTTTTATGACTTAATAAAGCCGAAGAATTTTTGCATCCTAAAGCACTGGACATTTCCATTATTACCTGTTCTTTCCATTCGGCCAGGTGCGCTGCTGGCCCGTCCGAGCGCAGGTGAGGGAGAGTGGATCTGTCGAGTAACTACACGTGCACAACCTGGTACTACCTACCAAATGTGGGGAAACTGCTACTACCTACCTAATGTACGGAAACTGGGGGTCGGTGCGGTGGGGCGGTCGCGGTGTGGCGGGTCGGTGATAGGTCTCAGGACCCTCGGACAGGCAGGGGGAGAGAAGCGGGTGGCGGCGGTGGTCTATGGCACCGCAAAAGCCACTGCAGTGCATTGATTTAAAGCGCCCGCTTAAAATCAATGATCTGTCGCGGGGGGATAAATAGCCGATAACTTATACCAGAATATCGGTATAAGTTATCGGCTATCGGCCCTAACCTACACCGATTATCGGTATCGGCTCTAAAAAAACGATATCGGGTTCGGGGCGTGGCTTGGCGGTTGAGATG